>NW_026874227.1:0-156896 GCF_032173495.1 Musca vetustissima | reverse complement strand
ATAAAATAACTTTTATAAATAATGGGTAGGGCCTTCCTTATTTTGAATAAGTTCAAAAATTTTATCCATCACACTGTTGATCAAAATTATTCGCAAGTCTTCATCGATTGACCGCCATTCATCGATAATCACTTCTTGGAAATAAAATAATGTTTGGTATTGACTGTTTTCTGCATAGACACGACGAGTCAAGATTCCACACATGTTCTCGATCGGATTCTGGTCGGAAATTTTAATATTTTTCGATTTTAACCATACTTGAGTATGGCGACTTTTATGAACTGGTGCGTTGTCCTGCTAAAAAACGAGTCCTTGATTGTTGCTGCTTTCCCAAAATGGCAATAATTTGTCTTCCAAGACTTGAACGTACTCCATTGAATTCATCCGACAACATGGAAATGTCAAATAAAGCATTCCGTGGCTATAAAATGTTCCCAAGGTGGCGGTTACCGAAATATCGTTATTTCTTAATACAATATTTCGGTGGCAGTTCCTTAATGGCCTTGGGAGCATTTTATAGCCATTATTTGACATTTCCATGTTGTCGGATGAATTCAATGGAGTACGTTCAAGTCTTGGAAGACAAATTATTGCCATTTTGGGAAAACAGCAACAATCAAGGACTCGTTTTTTAGCAGGACAACGCACCAGTTCATAAATATGGCCATACTCAAGTATGGTTAAAATCGAAAAATATTAAAATTTCCGACCAGAATCCGATCGAGAACATGTGTGGAATCTTGACTCGTCGTGTCTATGCAGAAAACAGCCAATACCAAACATTATTTTATTTCCAAGAAGTGATTATCGATGAATGGCGGTCAATCGATGAAGACTTGCGAATAATTTTGATCAACAGTGTGATGGATAAAATTTTTGAACTTATTCAAAATAAGGAAGGCCCTACCCATTATTTATAAAAGTTATTTTATTTTATTTAAGTTTTAAAAATAATTTTTTCTAATTTTGTAAAAGTGCGTCTATAGTTATGCAACACCAGCAATTTTGAAAGGGCAGAATTCGGCGAAACCATAAAGAATAAATTAATTATTTTTGTTGAATAATATGTGTTTTTGATCGTTTTATTGTGAACAATAACATAATGGGTCCATTTTATTTGTCAACTAACATACCAATTGAATTAAGGGTGCGTCTATAGTTATGATACGCAGTGTATAACATTGCCCCCAATTTACGGTTTTTTTCTGAGGTTTGGTACAATGGTTTCCTATTGTATAAATCGACTTCAAACAAATATCAATAGGTTATCCTTTGGGCTATGTCTGTACTTCTAGAAAACACAACTACGTAATTTGATGCTCAATTTTGCACGTTGTGCAAAATTTGATGTCAATCTGATTAACATGAGGAGGTTGATGCCCAATTTACTTAAAATCGGGCGAAAATATATGTGTAAGCTGTATGGTGCGTCAATTACTTAAAATCAATCTATAATATAGGTTGGCTATATCTAAATATGGACCGATTTTTACGAAACATGCCAGACATCACTCTAGGCTCAATTCAGTACGTTATCCCAAATTTCGTGCAAATCGAAGAATATAAAGGAACTTTGGTGAGCCATTTACATTAAATCGGACGAAACTATATATGGGAGCTATATCTGGACCGATTTTCACGAATCATGACAGACATAATTATACGCTCAATTCAGAATGTTATGTCAAATTTCGTGCAAATCGAAAGATATATAGTGACTATTGTGCACCATTTGCCTGAAATCGGCCGAAACCTTATTTGGGAGCTATATCTAAATCTGGACCGATTTTCACGAAATTTGGCCTCTATTCAGTACGTTATACCAAATTTGGTGCAAATCGACAGATATATTGGATGTTTGGTGCACCATTTACCTTAAATCGGAGAAAAATATATATGGGAGCTACATCTAAATCCGAACCGATTTTTCCCAATTTCAATAGGGTTCGTCCCTGGGCAAAAAAATGAGCCGTGCCAAATTTCATCCAAATCGGATTATAAATGCGACCTGTACTTTGTTTACAATTTAACACCAACAGACGGACGGACAGTTTGACGTGAAATTTTGTTGAAATCGGATCAGAATTAAATATAGCTTCAATATATTTTTGTCCGATTTTACATAAATGGTGCACCAAACTCCCAATGTTTGTTCGGTTGAGACAAAGTTTAGCATAGCATACTGAATCTGAATTTTACACATAGAGCCGAATTATGAACGCATTAACTGGTGTTAAGTTTTGTTGAATTTGCTAATTTTTTGCGTTCGTCGAGGGCGAAAAAAAACTTTACAGAATTCCGATATAGATCCATGTTTGGTAATAGCTCCCATATAACTTTACGGTATCATTATCGATATTTTGAGGGGTTTAACCCCATCTTCCCACCAATGCAACTGTAATTTGCAAGAATTTAGGAGCTGGCAAACATATATGCAAACCAGTGAGTGGAGCAGTATTCGGACGGGGCTGACCATTTGATACCCTACACAACTTCCATGAAAATCTAACTTTCTGTGGTTCTATATTCGGAGCATGGACAATATATCGCGATATTTGAACTCTCTTGACCGACTACAGGTCAACAATTATTACAAATATTTAGTACAGCATTTCTAATTACTTGTACAGATTCCTTTCACCTTGGGTGGTGCTATAATGTTTGGCTTATAATTGTGGCCTATAGATCGACTCGAAAAAATACAAAAAAAAAAGTTTTCGATCCACTTCATCACAATATTATTATCTGATCATCACCATCCTCAGGAAAATTTCAAAGCGATCAGCGTTTTGTTTTCGCCCTTTAGTATGGTAATGGGTTACTAAATAATATATGAATACGTAAGCACTGGTAATTATTTAAGTGTATCTCCCAAATCCGAGTGCATGCGACAATATAAATTGTATCAATTTAGAGGTCAGCCACTCATCTTGGATGTACTATCAACTTCTCGGGTCTATGTACTTTAGAAGTAAATATATACGCCATAGAATCCAAGAATTTCGTCATGCATGCTTATTCTTTGGCCTTTGGCATGCTTATTAGTTCTCCATGTAAAATTTCACGATGTTCGGGCCATGATTGCGGCCTCTGGAGCGACCAGAAACCCCGAGAAAAATTTAGTATTTGGTCCATTTCATCCCCTAAATATTATCCGATCTTTACCAGAAACAATAGGGATCTTCATTAGCCAGAACCCATCCTACTTGCAAAATTTCGTGAAGATTGGTCCATAACTGTAGCCTGTGTCGTGTTTACAAATTATAATGGACAGACGGACGGACGTACCCACATGTCTAGATCGACTCAGCTAGTCGAGATATGACGATGGGTATACTGGAAGGTGAGTCTAGGACAAATATTTCGCGGCGTTACAAACTCTTGGGGCTGCACAATGCTATAATACCCTGAGAACATAGTTGTGTAGGGTATAAAAAACTGGAGGAGAAATAAATGAAATGTGGATTTCCATCACACCAAATGACTGCCAAACATTAATAAATTCGATGAATAATAGAATGTATGCATTAACGAATGATGTCACTTAATGCTAAATTAAGCTTATTAATGTCGTACGAAACTGCTATTGTCAAAAATAACCATTAAGGAAAGTAGTAATGTCGGACGAGGCTGATTATATGATACACTTCGCCACTTTGGGTATATTCAACAGATACATCCTAACAGATGACGCATTTTTGAAAGACCATGAACATGAAATTGCGAGAATTTAAATTGTGCTCGTTATCTGTATGTGAACCTACTTAAATTAATTCATACACTTGTCACTCTGCAAAATATATTTTATTCAAGCAGATTTAGAGTCGTTCGTGTACAATGGGAAAATTATTTAAGACAATTTAAATCAAACTTGACACACGCATTGCGTATGCCACAAAGTTTAATCTCATTCGGAATCACGTTACAGACTCAATACGGATATTGGGAATTTAGTGCACCATATACCTTAATTCGGGCGAAAATATATACAGATGTTATATGATATTTTCTTTTCTTTATTACAACAAAATTACCTTTGTCATTTTGGTTGGCGACAGAGGACTGTTAGTTGATAACGCGTAGACGATATGTGACTAGTTAACTCCATGGAGGCTGGTCGACAAGTGATCGCTGCCATTCAGCCATCACAGAGGATCGCGGTGATCGCTGAGGATCGGTTTTCGTTTACTAATACATTAACATATTCCAATGGGAGAAGAGGTCAATCAAGGAGAGCAAAACAGCAACAACCACCGCTCGGTGGCATCTGCACTCTACGGTCTCCGTTGGGGGAACTTGCCGAGGACTGAGTTTATACACTAATTTCAACGAAACTTAGTACACATCATTTTAGTCAAAATTCAGTACGCTATGCAAAAATTTTCGGTGCACAATCTACATCAACTGGGGCACCTTCGGCGTCGGGGCATATTCGGCAATCGCTTTTTATACCCTTCACCACACTGTGGTACAGGGTATTATGTCTTTGTGCATATGTTTGTAACAGGCAAAAGAAAACGAGATAGACACATGGTTCCTTTTGAGAATATGCATA
This sequence comes from Musca vetustissima, assembly GCF_032173495.1. Classification (NCBI taxonomy): domain Eukaryota; kingdom Metazoa; phylum Arthropoda; class Insecta; order Diptera; family Muscidae; genus Musca; species Musca vetustissima. The sequence continues at coordinate 152,341 of NW_026874227.1, read as the reverse complement.
GAATCACTTTTTAAGTCGATTTATGCATGTCCGTCCGTCTCTCCGTCTGTAGATGTTTAATTGTAAACAAAGTACAGGTCGCATTTATGATCCAATTTGGATGAAATTTGGCACAAGTCACTTACTTGGCCCAAGGACGAACCCTATTGGGAAAAATCGGTTCAGATTTAGATATAGCTTCCATATATATTTTGGACCGATTTAAGGTAAAGCCAAACTCCCTATTTATCTTTCGATTTGCACGAAATTTGGCATAGAGTACTGAATTAGGTCCAGAATGATATGTTCCAAGTTTCGAGAAAATCGGTTCAGATTTAGATATATCTCCCATATATAGTATCGTCGGATTTAAGGTAAATGGTGCACCAAAGTCCCTATATATCATTCGATTTGCACAAAATTTGACATAGAGTACTGAATTGGGTCTAGAATGATGATTGCCAAGTCTCGAGAAAATCGGCTCAGATTTAGATATAGCTCCAATAAATAGTTTCGTCCGATTTAAGGTAAATGGTGCACGAAAGTCCCTATATGTCATCCGATTTGCACGAAATTTAGCATAGAGTACAGAGTTAGGTCCAGAATGATATGTGCCAAGTTTCGAGAAAATTGGTTCAGATTTAGATATAGCTCCCATATATAGTTTCGTCCGATTTAAGGTAAATGGTGCACCAAAGCCCCTCTATATCATTCGTTTTTCACGAAATTTGACATAGAGTACTGAATTAGGTCCAGAATGATGTGTGCCAAATTTGGCACAGCGTAATGAATTAGGTCTAGAATGATGTGTTTTAAGTTTCCTGAAATCGTTGAAATCGGTTCTTCTATATCTGGCCAAATGAAAAAATTAGTATATTTGCAGAATGACATGTTTATGGATCCAATTTCATTTTGCTGGTCCTTTAAAAATGCTACGTCTGTTAGGATTCATCTGTTGAATATACCCAAAGTGTTGAAGGGTATCATATAGTCGGTCCCGTCCGACTTTACTACTTTCCTTACTGATTTGATATGAAGCTCCCACCTTACATCACTAATTTCGATACATAAGTATTGAATATCAAAATAAAGCACTGTCACAAAGTTTGAAATCTCTAGCTAATAAGGGTTGCGAGTGCGACTCAAATGATCCATCCCTTGGAAGTGTTTTCTGGCATGTGGTACCGTCTTGTTGAAACCACCTGTAATGCATGTCATATTCTTGCATTTTAGTTTTACATGTTAAATTCCAATGTTCTCATCTAAGTAAATATTTCAAATTTCTTTAACGGTAACACGACACCCTGAACTATCATTAATTTCGATATTCGATTCGATTCGATTTAACAGAGATGACGTTAGTGTTTGTAACTTTTAATGTTTACGTACAATTGCATTAACATTATCAATACACCAACTCAGATGTTTGTTGAGCTGTGCTGTGCGAGCACGGAACCGCGGCGACAATACCGCAAACACCAATAACACAACCACCGCTGATGTAAGGATAAAACTTGCTATTGCCACCATGATAATCATCATGATCATCGTTATCGTCATAATCATTATCAAAGGCAACAGTGAAAGCTAAAAACACTCACACACATACACACACCAATGCAACGTTAATATTATCGTTATTTTTGGTGTTACGGTGGTGTTTTTGTAGCATCGCTGACACGGGCGAGGACGTTAACGTCATCATCATCATCGTAGTCGTCATCACCGTCAAGCTAGTCATTGCTTCGTTGCCACCAAGGAACATATATTCTTCCATTTAGTTTAAGTGCAAATAACATTAATGCACTTCCTGTGTTGTCACTGTTCCTGCAGTTATTTTTTTTTTGTATTTTTTATTATTGCACTTAACACTCTTTCACAACGTGTAAGTATTTAAAATGCTTAAAGGTGTCTTCGGAACGCATGTGGCGCGTGTGTGTGTGAACAAATGTGTGCATTTTTTCACTTTAAACGAAGAAACTTAATCTAAAAGAAAACTCTGAGAAATATAATGCAGAAGAATTTACCACTTTTGGGGTTTTATTTTCATCGATGAAAATTTGGTCATTTCTGCAGTTGCCAATATATTGACATGGACTTGGAGATGTCGGGTTCTAGCATTCCTTATTCCTTATGCACCACTCAGTTCAATATAGGCCCATCTCGCTTGAGCTAGACCATAGTGGCCATACATTGAATGTATGGAGGTAGCAGTTAAATGTGGTACTGAACCGGGCTATTTGCCTAATATAAGCTTCATATTGGAGGGCAATAACCGTCTGGTAATAGAGGATTGCAATGCTTGCCATGAGTTCGGCCATTCCGTCCTAGGACAGAGAGGATCACGGTAAATGAGGATGCTAGCTCCTGAAAAAGGGGAGAGTGTCACAGTTCGCCAGACAAAACCACGGTGTCACCGGGTCTGATAAATGACGTCAACTGATAGCCCGTCATTTCTCTTAGCCCGGACAACCTCTTCATAATCGTCTCCGTAAGGAGACCGCTTCAAAGAACTTTCCATTCATTTTGATGTACTGATGTACCAAATGCAAATTTTGGGACATCATTGCGGCTGCAGCCACTAGATTTATACCTTCTGGTGGAATACCCGAGATGAGATATACTTTTCCTGCATGTGCAGTTGGTCTAGCAAATGAGCTCAGATCCCAGAGTCAGGAGACTCACGTTGGAGATCAGCACATTAGTCACGGAGCATAACGGAATAAATGAGTTGCAACATCGGAACGGGTGCGAGTAAACTGTGGGCAATCGTTAGGTCTCTCTCGAACCCTGTGACTGATCCGATAGATTTTAACCGAGAGTTTGCCGAGCATCCGGAGAACGACTAAAGCTAAGAGTAATACGTCGTGTAAGATCTCTTCCCGCCGAGGAGGTACCACCACAGTTTACAATGGGTGAGGTTGCATGTGTTATCCGTAACGCTAAGTCATCTCCGAAGCGTTGAGCCTTAAGGGAATATCCATGGTTATGCTGAAACAGCTGGAGGAGCCCGGAGTTAAGTACCTTACCAAAGCCCTCAATTTATCAATAGCCACCCACGTCATTCCTGAAGCCTGGACAATTGGTAGGTCGGTTCCGATACTGAAGCCAGGCCAGGGAAATCATACAGGCCGATTTCACTTGTTTCACCAGTAGCGAAGACTCTTGAGGCCTTACTCCTCCCCTGCATTGGGGAAAGCTATGCAGCTGCTAGTCATCAATATGAGTTCCGTAGCAACACATCACAACAACAGCGTTGGCTGCCAGCTCCACACATATAAGTCGAGAATTTAACCAGAACCGGCCGTGTCTGAACGTGTAGTTCAGGAATAAGTAGCGAAGACTCTTGAGGCCTTACTCCTCCCCTGCATTGGGGAAAGCTATGCAGCTGCTAGTCATCAATATGGGTTCCGTAGCAACACATCACAACAACAGCGTTGGCTGCCAGCTCCACACATATAAGTCGAGAACTTAACCAGAACCGGCCGTGTCTGAACGTGTAGTTCAGGAATAAAAAGTCCAAACACCGTAGAGTGATGCAGGGAATTCCTCAGGGTAGAGTGCTACCTGCAGAACTGTTTAACCACGCCCATTGTTACGTATACATATGATTGTGCGATCATGGCGTCGGGTCCTATATTTATAGACACATGTGTAAGGTTGAAACCCTATCTCACCGGCTCTATCTGACCTAAAATGGATGAACCGTACACGCAAACCACTTCTATCTGACCTAAAATGTACTTAAACCGTTTTCGAAATAAACGACTCATACGTAACCAGTAAGAAAAGTAGTAAAGTCGGGCTGGGCCAGCTATATCTAACTTATCTAAATCTGAACCGATTTTCACGAAACTTAACACCCATCATTGTACACCTTATTTATTACGCTGTGCCAAATTTCGTGCAAATCGAAAGATATATAGGGACTTTGGTACACCATTTACCTTAAATCGGACGAAAATATATTTGGGAGCTATATCTAAATCTGAACCGATTTTTCGCAATTTAAATTGGGTTCGTCCTTGGGTCAAACAAATGAGCTGTGCCAAATTTCATCCAATTTGGATCATAAATGCGACCTGTACTTTGTTTACAATTTAACGGATGGACGGACGGACGGACATGCATAAATCGACTCAGAAAGTGATTCTATGCATATTCTCAAAAGGAAACATGGGTCTATCTCGATTATTTTTGCCTCTTACTAACATATGCACAAAGACATAATACCCTGTACCACAGTGTGGTGAAGGGTATAAAAATTATGAATATAAATTCCCACCTTTCCTAGTATTTAGAAGGGTTTAGTCACATTTCAGGTTAAAACATGTTTGTGGCTAATTTGTAACTCATCGGTCATAAATTTTGCATAGGCTGCGGGTAGATCAAGTTCGAAAGTCGTTCGATTTAATGTAATAGCTATGCAAAGGTCAGTATGAACAACTTACTATCACATAAAGCAATAAAATATTCCCCATAATAAAATCCCGACCTATTTATGGAATTTTTAATCCTCACCTCTTGTTATACCCTACCCAAGTATGTTGTCAGGGTATTATAGATTTGTGCAGCCCAAAGAGTTTTTAACGCCGCGAAATATTGGTCCTAGACCTCTTTTAAGTATACCGATCGTCATATCTCGACTAGCTGAGTCGATCTAGACATGTGTGTCTGTCCGTTCGTCTGTCCATTATATTTTGTAAACACGATATAGGCCGCAGTTATGGACCAATCTTCACGAAATTTTGCACGTAGGATGGGTTCTGGCCAATGATGGCCCGTATTATTTTTGGCAAAGATCGATTAATATCTAGGGGATGAAATGAACCAAATACTTAATTTTTGTCGGTTTTTCTGGTCGCTCTAGAGGCGGCAATTATGACCCAAACATTGCGAATTTTTACTCAGAGAAGAGGATCGGGCCAAAGAATAAACATGTTTGTTTTGATAAGGATCGATGAATATTTAGCGGGTCAAATGAACCCTGACTTTTGCGTGAAAAATTACAAAAATTGTATTCTATAGCGTATAGATTTACCTCTGAAGGACATAGACCCGAAAAGTTGTTGGTATATCCAAGGGCAGTGATTGACCTTTAAATTGATACCAATTATATGGTCTTATGTACTCAGATGTGGGAGTTACACTTAAATATTTACAGGTGTATTCTATAGCGTATAGATTTACCTCTGAAGGACATAGACCCGAAAAATTGTTGGTATATCCAGTGGTTGATCTTTAAATTGATACCAATTATATGGTCGTATGTACTTAGATGTGGGAGTTACACTTAAATATTTACAGGTGCTTACGTATTCATATATTATTTAGTAACCTATTACCACACTGGAGGGCGGAAATATAGCGCTGAACGCTTTGAAATGTTCCATGAGGTTCCAGATGTGGTCAAGGACAATACTAAAATGTTAGGTGATGATCAGATAATAATTTTTCGGATGAACTGGGCTGAATACTTAATTATGTATACTTTTCGAGTCGATCTATAGGCTCCAATGGGAATAAGAAGATCACAACACAAGGGAAGGGAATCTGAACAAGTAATTAGAAGGGCTGTACTGAACAATAGTAATAATTGTCGGCCTTTAGTTGGTCCAGATGGTTCAAATATCGCGAAATATTTTTCGTGGAAGTTGTGTAGGGTATCATATGGTCGGCCCCGTCCGACTATACTGCTCCGCTCACTGGTTTTTAAATTTAAAATTTCATAATATTCGAATCGAGTCTTATATTATATTTAAAATCATTGGAATCACATTTTAATCTTCCACAATTATGTTTTGAGGCTGTTATTAGTTTGTGTCGCTCCAAGAATCTGTAACGGCTGGAAATATTTGTCCCGACCCATCTTTTAGTACACCGATCGACGTCATATCCGCTATAAGTATATGAGTGTGTCCATCCGTTATAATACCTGTTGTTTATGATAATGTTCGATTAATATTTAGGGGATGAAATGGACCAACAACTTTATCATCGAAAAACGATATTTTGCATGGGGAAGAGATTTTGGCCGAAGAATAAGCTTTACAGTTCTGTTCAAGATCAAGATCAAATTTTCTCCAGAAGTATATATATATATATATTATGAAATACTATGTGGTTTCAATCGACATTTAAATTTAAAACGGCAACACTGAAATATTATATGGCAAATGTTGGCAATATATCTATCTACTCATACAGAACCCGAAAAATACACAGGCACGCAATAGCAATTCCCACCCAACACATACTAGCACGAACTTACCTTTGTTGTTAATGTTGTTAAGCGTGTTAAGATTATTGCAAATGACAGTTACATTTGACACACATATTTTCGGGGCGTAGTGTTCTTACACAGGTAGTGGTGCTATCATGCAACCCGGGGAACGCTTTAGAGTATGTACTGCTGGTACTGCTGTTCTGCTTACCACTGACAAGCTGTGCCAAGAGGCAACGACAGCTTCGTTGTACTTGTTTTCGCTGCTGCTGCTTCTTCATTTCATTTTACTTGCCTTTGTGGGATTTTTGATGGGGAAACGATGACGGAAACCTTATAAATGCTAACGGTAATGTTATTACGCCCGGCAATAATAGCAGTAAATTGTGGCTGTGTGAGATTTTTCTCTCTCTACGTTTTAATGACAGGGAAACAGGTAAATGTTGTGGGATTCCTTTGCCGAGACTTAATGATACCCACCATCATAAAGTTTTTTAGGTTGGCGTTTTTTTATTTCATTTCTATTTGGGTGTGTGTAGACTTTTTTGGCTGCACCTTCCTCCCACATCATTTAGTCGATGTTTCATTTACCAAAAAAAAAAGGAATTTGTGATTGCACGCAATGTCATTAAAGCAAAAGTGGAAGCTGATGGAGTGTTAAATTAAAAATGTTAACTTTAAAAGACTTTTAAAAGTTTGACATGATGCTGTTTCTTCCTCCGTCATATTATTCTTCGTAGTTTTGTATGTGTGCATCAGTATCAACTCTAAATGAAATCACAGCAAATTTCTTTTGTTCAATTAACTATGCAAAAAAGGAGAACGAAATTTCGAAGAAAATTGATGAAAGTGTAGATGGAATGAAATGTTGGAAATTGTTATTTGAATTTTTATGACATAAAATTTTGGGCTTGAATCATTAACGAACAAAAGGCTTTCGACTTTTATTTGCAGATTAGGAGAAAGAGCTCTACAAAATATTAAGAAATTTTTAAATAAGATGTGTAGCAATGTTCCTTAAGGATTGTCTTTTTATGACCAATTGTAAAATAGAATCATGACATGGATGATGTAGGGGATGACAGATACCAAACAACTGCTCCTCAATTGGGGTAGCCATTTTCGTCTATATCTGTATTAGTTGTGTCCATGCTCCGACCAAAGAAAAATATGAACAGACCAAAGACATATTTTACGAGCGCCTAGAAACTGCATATGACCCCTGCCCTAGCCATGACATTAAAATTCTGCTAGGGCATTCTAAAATTCAGCCCCCATGAAGAAACATCGCCAAAGGCATGACGCTAATCGAAGCACCAGATTCAAGTATTTCGATATACACAAGGTCACCTGGCTTGCTCCTTATCCAACAACGAGAAATCAAATTGTGAGTTGTTAGTGTTAAAAAAAATTATCCGGAGAAAGAGAGAGAGGAGAAACGTATTTTCAGAAAAAAGAATAAAGGGCAAGAAAAACACGAGCGTGAGCAAATCGAGATGCACAGGAGTCAGAATGAAGTCCGGAAATTTTACCAATGAGTAAAAAAGGCTTAGGGATGAAGAAGGAAATCTGGACAGCGTGTGAGGATCTGGAAGGAGCATTTTGAAAATCTTCTGGTATCAAATAGTGGCGGTGAAGAAAATACCCCAGACCCAATAAGAAATGACGTTATAGAAAGTATACCACCTAGCCAAGATGAGGTCAGAATAGCAATTAATCGGCTGAAAAACAATAAAGCAGTAGGATCCGATGGGTTACCAGCCGAACTATTCAAGACTGGTGCACCAGCTGATTAGTACAATTTGGCTAGAGGAATGCATGCCCAATGATTGGAACCTCAGCACAAAAAAGGACACACGACGATATGTGCCAACTATAGAGGAATTAGTCTTCTTCCCATCGCAAATAAAGTGTTATACAGTGTGCTGTGCGAACGACTGAAGCCAATGGCCAATGACAATATTTGACCATACCAATACGGCTTCAAACTTGGGAAATCCACCATTGACCAGATATGCACTCTCCGCCAAATCGCGAAAAAGACGACAGATGTGTTTAAAGCCATGTCTGCTATAAAAGGTCATAAGAGACGCAAAGGTGAACAGAAATGGCACTCTGTACACCAAACAGCATATGTTACTTGCGAACGCCGATGACATCGATATGATGGGTCGAACATTGCAAGCGGTAGCAGCCACCTTTGAACAAATTGAGGAGTCCGCCAAAGTGGGTCTGCAAGTAAATGACGAGAAGACCAAGCTGATGGTATCAACGCGCAAGACGTCCATTAGACTCGGACCAACTGTGGAACTTAAGAACTACAACTTCGAGGTAGTTAAAGATTTTATATACCTTAGTACTGCCATAAATAAAACTAATGACATCAGTTTTGAAATTCGGAGAAGGATAGTATTGGCCAACAGATGCTAGTATGGTCTAAGTAAGCAGTTTAGAAACAAGGCCAAGACCAAACTCACATTGCAGATGAGGCAGCTCTTGGAGTGTTTGATAGAAAAATTGGTGAATATGGGCGTCGAATGAACCACGAGTTATACCACCTATACTCGGATATTTACATTGTCAGGTGTATTACGCTGCAGCGTTTACGGCGGTTAGGCCATGTTGTGAGAATGGATGAGAATGCGCCAGATCGAAAGGCATATAAAAGCGAGACAACTGATGGTTCACCCGCAAGAGGAAGGCCACGAATTCGACGGAAATATCAAGTGGAAGGCAACATTTCGGAACATGTTCATTTAAATTGGAAGAGCTGCGCACAAGACCGGTGCCCCTGGAAATCTTTATTAAGCTTGGTTTATGAAACAAATGTTCTGTCACAAGCCAGCTAGTAAGTGTGTTCTGTCATTATGTAATGGAAGGATTTTTTCTTTTTGATGTATTTAGCACAGTTGAAGTTCATCTATTTGGCCCAAGGACGAACCCTGTTGAAATTGAGAAAAATTAGTTCAGAATTAGATATAGCTCCCATATATATTTCCGTCCGATTTTAAGTAAATAGTGCACCAAAGTTCCTATGTATCCTTCGATTTGCACGAAATTTGGCATAGCGTACTGAATGAAGTCTAAAGTATCGTCTCAGATTTATATATAGCTCCCATGTATACTTTCGTCCGATTTTATGTAAATAGTGCACCAAAGTCCCTTTATATCCTTTGATTTGCGCGAAATTTGGCATAGCGTTTTGAATCTAAAATGATGTGTAGTAAGTTGCGGGAAAATCGGTTCAGATTTCGACCTTTATAAGGAGGTGATGATATAGTAGTTTTAATCACTTTTTATTGCGGAAAGCCAAAATCCAAAATCCAAAATTGCAACGTTCGTGGTTGATTTGTCACAAAATGTTATTCTTATAAAAAGTATATACATATATTACAGGGGGTCTCCGATGAATACTTCGAGGTTTTTTCAAACGGACTGTCCAATTATATATACTGTCCTCCTTATGGTGGCGGGTATGAATATTGTCGTTGTGTCAGATATAGAAAATATGTTAAGAAGTAATTCAAATGCCAATTCAGGGATTTTTCAGTGCTTTATGAGGGCGATATATTTTTGACTAGATTCCGACACTAACCAGTTTTCGACTTCGAAAATATATTCTTATAACTCTTAGTTAAATATCAGGGTGCGAAGAATATTTAAAAAATGCTCTTTTTCACGAATTCACGGCGAGAATTCGAATGTTTTCAATTTATCGCGAATGATAAAGTTACAATGAATGAACAAGCATTTGCAATCTCTCGAGAATGTTCGCATTGTGCTAAAAATTCGTGAACGATAAAATTTCGCTGCAAGCGTCGTCGATTCGTTGTTTCGCGAGCATTGATTGCTGAAGAATCTTCTTTTAAACACTCGAAAAACAAAGGTTCGCGAATGCTCGCGAGTACTGCTAAAAACAACAAATACATTTGCGCACTGTTAAATATAGTCTTGGGAACAGATAGTCCAATACTATTACTGTTCCCTTCGATCGCAGAACTCTTAGTAGCATTGGAAAAATAAAAACAGTAAGGAAAGTTCCAAAGTCGGACGGTGCCGACTATATGATACCCTTCACCACTATGGGTGCATGCAAGACTTGTTAATATCTACACTATCCTGTAGATATAGAAGTTTCGCATACTTCAGTCGGGACCTAATTCAGTACTCTGTGCAAAATTTTGCTTCAATCGGACCAATATTGGGAGTTTGTTTCACAATTTACTTTAAATCGGACGAAACTATATATGGGAGCTATATCTAAATCTGAACCGATTTCAACAAAACTTCGCATTCATCAATTACCTAATTTAGTACGCTGTGCAAAATTTTGTTTCAATCGGATAAATATTGGCAGTATGGTGCTCCATTTACATAAAATCGGACGAAACTATATATGACAGTTATATCTAAATCTGAACCGATTCCAACAAAATTTCACATTCATCAGACGGGACCTAATCTAGTACGCTGTGCAAAATTTTGCATCAATCGCACCAAATTACAAAGAATTTGGTTGAAAAACGCGTTCAAGAAGCCCAAAATACCGAAAATTGGGGGTACCCGTATATGGGGGCTACCCGAAAAATGGACCTATATTTATAATTTATAGTGATTTTGCTATATATAGAAAAATACGATCAGAACCCCCAAAATATCAAAAATTTGGGGGTACCGTTATATGGGGACTACCAGAAAAACTGGACCTATATTTATAATTTTTAGTGGAGTAATTTCGTACACAATAAGAGGGTACCGTTATATGGGGACTATGCCTAAACGTGGACCGATTTTCTCCAATTTCAATAGGATTCGTCTTTGGGCCAATTAAGTGACCTGTGCCAAATTTCATCCAAATCGGATCATAAATGCGATCTGTACTTTGTTAACAAAAATATATGGACGGACGGACAAACGGACATGCATAAATCGACTCAGAAAGTGATTCGATGCATATTCTCAAAAGGAACCATGGGTCTTTCTCGATTATTTTTGCCTGTTACAAACATATGCACAAAGACATAATACCCTGTACCACAGTGTGGTGAAGGGTATAAAAAAATCATTGTGGCATTCGGTTTTACACCATTTTAGGCATATAATTCTTAATATATATAAATGTGACCATATCGCCTTTACAGTGTCAATTAGTATGTTAGATACCATTTTCAATATTAAATTGCATTGAAATGGTATATATGTGCGAATAAGTGCTGTCGTTACTTATACGCCACATTTATCAACGTCTTAATTTGGGCTAGTAAATTGTTTCGTTTTTATTATTTTTTCTTTCTGAACATGCATTCTAACAATATTAGAATTCATTTTCAGGTTAAATATGTTCTTAAATAATAACGTTAAGGTTTGATGTTTTTAACAAACCACCATGAAGGAATTTCTATATTGGTTCTACCACATCCATCACCCCTTCGATTTGTTTGGTCTATGTACACTTTTCAATTTTCTTCTCGATTTTGTTAATCTATCTTTAATTCTTTTTGCTGGAAGCATAAAAAAAACCCTAGCCACATATCTATCAATCTTTTTCGATTCGATATTTTTTGTTGGTATTCATTTTTTTTGAGAATTCTGATGGTGTGCTCGTAAACAAATATATATCAATATTTTATATTTTACATTCAGTTGAAATGAAGAAAAAATCCCCATTTGGCAAATGTAAATACTGACTGTCACAGACACACTCACATAGCCGGCCGCAAACACATACACATAGTTATGATAACATATACATATATGAGAAATAAAATAACAAAACGTTTTTCAAATATGTAAAATATACAACGATGGCAGACCAATAATACACATACATGCATATATCCACCATGCATACACATAGTAGCAAAGATCTCTTTAGTTTTGTTACTGCATACTTTTGGGAGTTGTGGTGGTTGTTGTTGTTTTTGCTATTGCATGCATATCAAATGAAATAGTGTTGGAACACGTGATGACGATATTTATACCAAAAACACTTGAAACCATTTACAATATACTATACAGTTTTTTGGACCAGATTTTAGAGGGGACCCGGGAAGGCAACACTATTCCAAGTAGGGGAGAAGTGATATTGCCGAGAGAGAGAGAGAGTAGAATAACTTTGAATAGTAGATAACTTAAAAAATATATTGCACACGTATGAATGAAACTGGAAACAAATATTATATAGAAAGACATACATTCCCCTAACCAACGTCATGGCGGGAAGGGCGGCCATGAGGATTAAAGTCAAATGAAGTGTTTCGGTGCAATGAAACAACATTGAAATGAAAAATTGATTTCTGTTTCTTTTCAATGAAATGTGTTGTAGCATTTGTAGCGTACGAAACGTGCCAATGCATTTTGTTTGATTTGCATGGCGCAGAACAATCGAAGTAGCAAATCAAACAATAGTCCTTGAATATTCAACTGTGGCAACGGTTGCAAATGATTTCTCATATTTTATTTAAAATGTGTGTGTGCTCATCACATCACTACATTGAATAGACGAAGTTTTTTATGTAGAAAAACATATTCGATTGATATTTTATCTATGTAAAATGTACTTTATCAGTTATTATTATATTTTTTGTTTTCAAACTAAGACCTATTAGACTTCATTTGTGGGGTTTTCATTGTTTGGCCTTTGGAAGAGCGGAGGCGATTTAAATTACACAATAGTTTTCGTGGTTTTGAAATGAGGTTTTTTGGATTTCTATCTGGATTATTGGTTTAGCTGGGTGCTACAGCTAGGTGTTGGTATACCTAGGTATCTTCTCAAGAGTTATGCCCAGGTTTTATATCTTTGTGCATATGTTTGTAACAGGCAAAAAGAAACAAGTTAGACACATGGTTCTATTTGAGAATATGAATAGAGTCCTTCTGTCTGTCCATGTTAAATTGTAAACAAAGTATTTGGACCAAGGACGAACCCTATTATTCGAAAATCGGTTCAGCTCCAATATATTTTCGCCCTATTAGCTGATTAGCTTAAAAAAATCGGTTCAGATTTATATACAGCTCCAATATATTTTCGCCCTATTAGCTGATTAACTTAAAATTTTAAATTTTTTTTTTTAAAATTTAAATCAATTCAGATTTGGATTTAACTCATATATATAATTTCGTTAGATTTTAAGTCAATGATGAATGCACTAAAACCAAATGTTCGAGCGATTGGCACATGAGTATTGCCTAACGTGTTTCAAGTTTTGTTTTGTTAGGTTCCAGAATGGCATGTGTATATATAGTTGATAGAGAGCACATATTTAAGTTCGTCCAATTTCATGGCAATGGTCCCTCGAAAAGTCGATGTCGGTTAGAAAACATCTTTTAAATATACCCAAACTTTCCTACTTTCCCTAGTGGTTTTTATTTGGGGTATGGATTTCTTAAAACAATACATAGTTAATTATTTTTAGTCGGTCCCGTCCGACTTTAATACTTTCGTTACTGCTTTTGATTTTTTGTATGCACAAACTCAAGGTGTTTAGCCAAGGTATTACGTCTGTTAAAAGGCGCTATGTCTCCTCAATATTTTTGAAAATTATAGCACAGGGCAGTTGTAATTTATGTGGTCGATCGAATGGAAAATTCTAGAATGCCAAATTATAGCCACTTCAGTGTCAGAAGACAGACATCGAAAATGGTGGGAAAAATCCAAAATGGGGTGGTACTGTTTATGGTAACTATACCAGGACGTGACCGGTATTAATATTTGTGGTGGGAAGATTTGATACAACATTAGAATCAAAAGTATTAAATTATAGTCAATTCGTTGGAAAACGTGCCCGACGTCCACAAATTACCGAATAATAGTGGGTAGCTCGCTGGGCCAAAAAATTTCGCTCAATATTGATAATTCATGATAGGGAGATTTTCTGCTCAATGAGAGTCCAAAATATACAATTAAAGCCACTTCGGTTGAAAAACCTGCCTAAAGTTACCAAAATACCGAATAATTGAGGTACCAATGTATGGGGCTACCCCGAAATATGGATCTATATTTAATTTTTTGGCAGATAGATCTTTAACCAATGATAATTCAAAATATGAAATTAGAGACAATTACAAAACAATTACAAAATTACCGAATAATAGTGGGTAGCTCGCTGGGCCAAAACATCGCTCAATATTGATAATTCATAATAAGGAGATTTTCTGCCCAATGAGAGTCCAAAATATACAATTGAAGCCACTTCGGTTGAAAAACCTGCCTGAAGTTACCAAAATACCGAATAATTGAGGTAACAATGCATGGGGCTACACCGAAACATGGATCTATATTTAATTTTTTGGCAGATAGATGTTTTACCAATGATAATTCAAAATATGAAATTAGAGACAATTAGGGATCGGCTTAAAATTAGAACCTAAGATTAAAACATTTTATTGAGAGTTACTCTTAAAAGTAGGGAGAGCCCAACGTGTCCAAAATCTTTAAAATATCGAATATTGGGGGCATATCCTATTTTCAATACTAAACATGCTAGAATTAGTAGTAACAATTGGGCCTATTATGGCAGTCATCCCAACAGTAGTAATGAGTTAAACACGCCAATATAATTTCTGAAGCACATGTTTATTAAGAATAAATGAGGTCTAATGTGTATATTTCATATATAGTTAAATTCAGATATTCAGAAAATATTCAGATATTTTCGCGAATTTTATTAGCAATGTTTTAACAACACTGGAGAGAACAGACCCATTGAAGTCAAATATTAGTTTTTTACCGTATCAATAATCGTGAGGTGGAAGGAACACACTTTGTACTTTCATATAATGCGTTTTAGTATCTATCTACGGCAATATGACAAGATTGTTTATAGATCACTCACTAAAACCTTTTCCAGAATATGATGAACTTGCAGGAAGAATGAAGAGTATAGGACCTAAAACTGAGTCCAGCGGCAAGCTTTTGTTGAATTATGGTTGAAGGTTTTTGGAATATGATATGAGGCAGGAATATCATAGTAGAGTAGGGTGATCTATTTCCTATTATTCTTAATACCACTCTGCTTAATGAACTCGAGGTAAATTTAATCCACCCCTGCTGTTGCATACATTTTCATCATCGGCAGTGCTTGGGATGGTGTGACTATGTAGGACATTTACTTCTGAGTTGATTCTTTGTATGACCGGTGTCAGTCTCGGCCTTAAAAAATAGACTATATAGGCAGAAATGATGTTTGGATCAATTTTAGGACTTGTGGAGGCGATGGAGTGTTTGCAGTCCCCAAACTTTCAAGGAAGTTGCCACTTTTTTCGTCCGGAGTGTCTGAAGATTATGTTGGAGATGGATTTTGCACACTCAGATCAGATCGCATCGTCTAGTTTTTTATCTGTTATTTCTGAGGTTTGCTTTATATGGAATTGTTCGACATGAATTGCGATATAGTCAATGGGGAAGTCCAGACAACCATTTGAAGTTTTTGAACGTAAAGGGTATAAATCTGAAATCTACGTCGAGTTTAGCGATAAATTTATGCCAGTTAGTTTAGGGGGTAGATCTTATAATCGGGACTGTTACCACAATGTTTGCAACTGCCGGATTGGTGTGGCTTTCAGGAAAGTAGTACCAATATTTATTATCAATCGTTACAAAGAGGATATACCTGAAATGATAAATTGTTTTAATTGTTTATAGGGTCATTTCCACTAAAAATATAAAACCTAAGAAGTGGACCGATGTTGATAATTTTTAATGGTGTGGAACTCATCGAGTGAAATATTTATGTGGGGAATAAGCATAATATAAAAGCCATACTATATATACTATAGAAGGCATAATTTGGAGTTATCCCGAAATATGGGTCAATATTAGACAATTTTTGTTTTTTTTTTTTGATATGGAGACTTGGTAGTAAAATCTATGCTAAAATTCTCAAAATATCAGTAATAGGGGTGTACCGAAATAAGTAGATATACCTAAAAGTGGCCGCTATTTATAATTTTTGGTAAGAAGAATTGTCAGGTAATGAAAATGCAAAATATTCAATTACTGTCAATTTTATTGCATTACGTGTCCAAGATCTTCAATTTACCGACAATCGGTGCTTACTTCCATGTGGGGTCTACCTACACGTAAACCGAAGAAAATTGTTCTCCAATTTGTTTGAAAAACATGTTCAGAATTTGTTTTTTGTCTTAAAGTTCGTTAAAACTTCATTTGCAGACATTGTCATATTTTTAAACCTCCATGGTCTTAGGAACATTTCAGATCGAAGAAGCGGTATTTGAAATTACTACCCATGAACATTTCTAGTTCCAAGTGTGGTGTGAGACTTCCTTGTAAATAATTTTCAGTACGAGTATACTTCTTACCACCAAATCCGCAACGAAGTTTCGCTCTAGAGCCGATCCCGAGGTGATTGGAAATTGAAATCTGAATAGCCACCACCAACCGAACTTTAAACGAACATAAAGACTTGTTCCGTCTTAACAGAATGAAGATAGCTGCAGTATTAGCTTTAAATCCCTTTTTTTCAAGTACACAATAAGCGTCCGCCACAATGTTCATGTTCAGTGTTCAGGCTGCAAAAAAATCTTTACACGTGTCCCACAAATACTTATGTACAACATTTATTCACCCAATCGCAGTTTTTCCACAAAACACGGCATGTAATTGTTCTTCTGGGCATCTACTGTCGTCACCTTAAACCACATTAAAGTGATATTATTTGAAATTTAACTCAGCATTAATCTTCGCAAACAAAAGAGAATTGTGTTAGCCGGTAGGAAAAAAACCTACAAAGCTGGAATAAGAAATTGACATCATTATTCATCATATTCAGGTAGCGTAAACACCACTGGTTTTATAAACTTGATGTTTAATGTTTCAACCGTTGTTGAGCCTTCCGTTTTTTTTTTTAATAGGCATAGTATATTGCCTTAACATTTGTTGTTTTGTATTTTGCCATTTTTATATTTTTATATTTTGCCAGCGGAATTCATATTTTTCAAAGTTTGTTGAACATTTATCAGGTGTATGATTTGAATGTGTCTTTTCACTTTTTCTAAAAAAAAAATAATGTTTTTTGATGTTAAAGTTTGAAGTGAAGGTTGACATTCCAAATTGTTTTCTACTTAAAAATATCACCCTTAGTATGGTTAGGAAAAAACTACTAAAATTCGCTAACTTATGAAGGGATTTAGAGATCCTTAAATTTTGCAGTATTTACCGGACAGACTTTTTCACTTCCCAAAATTTAAGACACAAAGTGTTTTACTAAATTAAAACAAGCTTTAAGTTCGGCTAATACCTCCGATGTAAGCAAAAACGTGCTGGGATTTTGTATAGGATATATTACAACTAAACTACTGTCCACCAGAAATACTAAATAGGAATCCCTGCCAAACTCAACTCGACCTGACGTTTTCTTTTTGACAAGAAACAATATATGCATTTCATGAATTGTTTGTGTGAATATATCATTGCCATTCCCCATTCAATACATATACATATATGAAGAAAAACTAAACTCAGACATCTGCAAAGAGTTGGCCACCATATACTGCCAATGAATACCTGAACAGAAGCGACTATTGCACGTCTACATGTTTTTCTGATAGCAACAGAGAAAAACATTGAAGTAAAGAAAGGTGTGATTGTAATCATCATTACATGGCCCATGACTTTCATGTGGTGAACATTACTTTGATGCCAACAATGAAAAAAAACATTACCACAAACATGTATAACAAAAATATGGACATATGTATGTACGTTGATGTATATACTATTTCACTCACGAAGCCATAAATTGAAAGGGATAGTTTGGACACCGTTCATGCTGAAATAATGCATAGAAAGAAAATAACATTTTTGAAAAGTTTTTTTTTTTTTTTGGATGAATAAGAATAAATGTTTTGACATTGTATTGCAAAATAATCAGATTTAAGGGAAAACAAATGCTTATACCCTTCACCACACTGTGGCATGTTTGTAGCAGGCAAAAATAATCGAGATAGACCCATGGTTCCTTTTGAGAATATGCACAGAATCACTTTCTGAATTCGATTTATGAATGTCCGTCCGTCTGTCGAATTTATAATCCGAATTGGATGAAGTTTGGCACAGCTCATTTGTTTGGCCCAAGGACGAACCTTATTGGAATTTTTAAAAATCGGTTCAGATTTAGATATAGCTTCCATATATATTTTCGTCTGATTTAAGGTAAATAGTGTACCAAAGTCCCTATATATCCTACGATTTGTACGAAATTTGGCACAGCGTAATTAATAAGGTCTAGAAAAATGTGCGCAAAGTTTCTTTAAAATCGGTTCAGATTTAGATATAGCTCTCATATATATCTTCGTCGGATTTAAGGTAAATTGTGTCCCTATATACATATATATAGATAAATATATATAATGAATAAGGTCTAGAATGATGTCTGCCAAGTTTCGTGAAAATCGGTTCAGATTAAGATATAGCTCCCATATATATATATATATATATATCTTCCTCCAATTTAAGGTAAATTGTGTATCAAAGTCCCTATATATGCTTCGATTTGCACGAAATTTGGCATAGCGTACCGAATTGCGTCTATAATAATGTGCGCTAAGTTTCATGAAAATCGGGTTAGATTTAGATATAGCTCCCATATATAGTTTCTATGTCTAGAATGATGTTGCTAAGCTTCGTGAAAAGATCCATCGCTAGGCCGATTGACACAACGTACTGCAGTAATATAAATTAGTCCCTGGTAATTTTCCCAAAACTCGGTTCAGATAAGGATTTATAACAAAAACGCGTCGTCTGTTAGGATACATATGTAGAATATACCCAAAGTGGTGAATGGTATTATATTGTTGGCCCAGTTCGACTTTACTACTTTCCTTACTTTTTTATATACAACGATGGATAACGTAAGGACGACAATAGTTTTGGAACTCGGCACATATCCATAGGAGTTTTCTAAGTTTATTGATTGATTGAAAAAGGTTCCAAAGATTATAAAAACACTTAGAATGCTTTATAATGAACATTTTCTGCAAATCCGATTTTTTCATATATGGGCAATATTGCCAATTTTTTAATATTCCATTTTCAAAAAATCAGCTTTTTTGTTTTTGTGGCACATCAATGATTTTTGGTACACATATAGAGAAAAATGTTCTGACTCCGAAACCATTCGCGATCAAATTTTTGGTTGATGCGCGCAAAAGTTATCGAGGTTTTAATTTTGGGCGTAAGAAAAAAATCTTAAAATTACGCCGTTTATTATATTGACCAAAAACGTTGATATATATCTTCCTCCGTAAAATAAGAATATGAATATATTATAATAATCACGATAAAGTTGCACATCTTCGCGAAATATGAGAAAAATAAAAAAATATAGCAGATTACATCAATATTTTCATTATATTAATGACATCACACACCTAAAAATTAATTTAAAAATATCTACATAATCTAAACACGATGGTGAATCAAATGATATAAAAATCACACAAGTCCGTGTAGCGGTTTCTAAATCAAAGCGACAACAAAACAAGATATTGAGGAAAAATATTTGTTTTTGGTTCGAAAAAATAATGTCATCATATTTATTTTTTTAATTGTATATAAGAAATTTCAGAAAAAAATGTTGGGGTTATTCTGCTATTTTACCCGAATTTCGCCGAAAAATTGGTATATATAATAATAATCACCTTTTGTGTATAAGTATACGCCTTGCGGATTATATCAAGACCCTTCCGATAAATCTTAGAATTCTATAAATAGGAATACATCTTAAAATAAAATAATATTATGAAATATACATTTTAAATTGCGTGTAAATCGCGTAATTCACAAAACCATTTGATGCGCATGCGGTTTCCAGGAAGTACTGAAGTTTATCTTCCAATCCATATATATTTTGCGAAATTTCATTTGACGGCTAAGATGTGCCGCACGTTACATTGAAGTACCCAAAAAATCGTAAAACGCGAATAATTTCCGAAAACTCCATATGCCATTAACGCGCATCCGATTTCGGTATGCACCCTAAAAAAATACATCGATCTATACCGATTTCAATGTGGTCCATTAAGAACCATGGATGTGCCAGCTCACACTATTTTTGAGATAACTTGCGTCTAAATCGCGTAATTCTCAAAATCATTTGATGCGCATGCGGTTTCCAGGAAGGACTGAAGTTTATCTTCCAATCCATATATGTTTTGCGAAATTTCATTTGACGGCTAAGATGTGCCGCACGTTACATTGAAGTACCCAAACAATCGTAAATCGCGAATAATTTCCGAAAACTCCATATGCCATTAACGCGCATCCGATTTCGGTGTGCACCCTAAAAAAATACATCGATCTATACCGATTTAAATGTGGTCCATTAAGAACCATGGATGTGCCAGCTCACACTATTTTTGAGATAACTTGGGTACATCTCTCTATCGGCTGAAGTTTTTGAAGTTCTCTTTTCGAAAAAGATCAAAATCCGTATGAGGACATTTATTGAAGCGGGAATGATACACAGAAAACGCAAATAAATCCGCGATATTTTCAAAAACATTTTTGGCCAAATTTCGTGTTTTTGGAAGGCCAGTTCCCGCCGTTCTAGTAGATGGATTTTCACGAAGAAGATTTTATATCATCCGAAACGTAAAAAACCTTATTGATCGCGGGTACCCATATCATTCAGTTGACAGATCTAAAAATTTGGCCCGAAAAATACGTTTTTTAGAAATTTGATCGCACAAAATTCGCACCTTCGGATGATTATTACTCTGAAGCTGTGCATACTACATGCACAAAATACATATCAAATTACGCAGATTCGCGACTACAATAATCTTATAATCGATTTTTATAAATTCCTGTTTGCGTATTAAAGCTAGAAGTAAAATTAAAAAAACACTCAAAATCGAGCTTCAAAATGTCAGCATCATTTAAAGGTAGATGCAGTTAAAATTTTGAAAAATGATACATAAGGGGCGTAGACCCCATTTTGTTGGCTTCTAATTTTCTTTTGACACGAAGACCGTGCAATGAGTGGCTTAGTCACAAATCGATAGAGAACATAAAAAAACTGGTTCGCCTCAACCTGTTTTTACACATTTTTTACATTAAAGTAGACACAGCTTCCACCCAAATAATGTTTGGAGGTCAATATCATGAAAAGTTTGCAACGACAGATCAATTAACCCAAAACTATTCACTTGTTTTCATATACTTAAGTAGTTCCCGAGTTATAAAGGAGTGAACCTCCGCTTCAGCTATGTTAAAAAATTGGCAATATTGCCCATATATATATGGGAAATTACAAAAATCTTTTAAATTCCTTGAAGCTGAGGTTTGCAAGGTTATAACTCGCGAAATATGAACATATTGCATATAATTTAAATTCAATTCTTTAAAATGAAGTGTTCTTATCAAAATCTTGAAATTTTGGTAATAAATAATAAGTTGCGTGGAAGCTGTGGAGGTGGTAATGTAAAAAAATGGGTAAAAATGTGTTGAAGCCAACGAGTTTTTTTGTGTTCGTTCCCGATTTGTGGCTAAACTACACAATGCACGCACATGTGATCAGTGACTAAGTTGCAGAATACCCCATGGACAATATGGTTCTAATGTATGATTTTTCGATATAATCACTGCATCCACCCAAAATGGATGCTGACATTTTGAAGCCGGATTTTCGGTGTTTTTTGAATTTTTCTTATAATTAGGATGCGCATCCAGATAATAGAATAAACTAATTATAGGATCGTAGAACTTGTGATTCTGCTTCGTTTAGTGTATATCTCATGAATGTGCTCACTGTAGCTTCTTTGCAATTGGGTTCCAAAGACGAAAATTTGGTGCGTAAATTTTTATAAAAAACATATTTTTGAGTCTTAAATTAAGAAAGTCCATTCAAATTCCGTGGAACCCCGCGTGATTTTAGTTTTTTTACGTGGCGGATCTAATGAGCCCATCCATGTTGAATTCCGTCCAATAAAACGGCGGATATAGGTACCTTGAATGTGGGAAAAACTGCAAAAACTTATTTTGACAAATTCGCGTAAATAATCGCGGTTTTCTTCGAATTAATTTTACATTCATTTATGCTTGTATTGTCAAATTCGCGAATCTGTGTGGAAATAGGTCAAAAATACATCGATACGCGAATAATATGCATATTTTATCCAAAATTGATTGTGGAGGCACATCCGCGGTTCTTAACCGATCCTTTTAAAATAGGTGTCCTTTTGCGTATTTTCATAGGAGATTACTAAAATCGGATGCGCATAAAAATCGTATGCACGTTGCGTGATTTTTAGCCATTTTTAGGGTTTTTGCATAGTAAAGTGCATCGAGTGGCACACTTTGACCGCTAAATTAAACATCGAAAAATTAATGATTATTGAAAGACATTGATTCGGTTTATACGAAAATCGCATGCGCATCAACTGATTTCAACTAATTCGCGTATGGCATGCTTCTAAATATTGGTAATTTGTATGTATTGTAACTGCAATATATTTAGTCATTAATGACGTCGAAACTCTTATCAGATGAATCTACCGATATTTAACAATCATCTAAAAGAATTTGCAGAAGAAAGCGTCGTATATTTTAGAAGATTAAGGCAAAGCCGTATCCTCTTAAACATACTAAAAAATCGAAAATTCCAAAAAAAATTTTTTTTTAATTCAAAAATTAATTTATTTTATTTTCCGATATCTTCATGTTTCTATTTGTTTTTCGCGACTATTAAACCGTATTTCAGTGTGATTTGACTAGTATGCAAAGATAACAATGGTGTTTAAGCATTTGTGAAGAAATTCGCGAATTACAACGAATAGGAATTCATTTAATTTATATTTGAAATACAAGATTTAAAACCGCTATAACTTTTGTGCGCATCATCCGAATTTGTGAACGCGAACATATTTCGAATCAGCATATTTTTCTTAACCTATGTACCAAAAATCAGGAATGTGCTCGCAAAAAAATTTTTCAAATTTGTTTTAATGGAATTTTAAAAGAATTTTGTAATTTCCCATATATATATATATATGTATTTCAAGATGCTCAAATATCTACACTGTGTGGGACAGGTACTAGAAGGTCCACGCTTCGTATGTAATCTGGGGTGACAATAGTGACCGTTTACACCAATTCGGGTACTCCAATGGCTTCATAAGTTATTTTTAAAATGTTGGGCCTATAGAACACACCTCTCTCAATGTAGACTTGTAGAAAAACTTTGCGTTAAAGGACCAGAAGGAGTTTACCGATTACGCTCATTTTCAGAAATGATAAAATACTACTATGTGCATAGTTTAGGTCAGTTCGGCTTCAACTACACATTTTAAAACATATGACTGACATTGTGGGGGAAATTAATAATATGGGTTTAGTAAAAATATCAGGTTGTGCAAATTATAAATGTGTTTTTCAGCAAAATGTTGAACATTTGGAGAGGCTCGGAATTTTCCATAGTATAATAAATATAATAACTTTTGGCCGACGTGTTTGCCCGCTGGGATAGGTTCAGGGACGCCACAGGAAATTATTTTCACTGTGTGATCGTTAAAACCGAAAATAGAACTCACTTTTAATACTTTAAAACGAGATTTTATTTTTCACTAATAAGGGTCTGAGGACGGGTAGACACGGGATGGGATTTTGATGATGTTATGAATAGGAGCGACATTTAAGCATCAAATAGAAGATAGGACTGTTGGCAGGCGCATTTCAATTATAGCTATTCGGTCGACATTTACTACATATAGGTTGAAGCCAGATTCAGTTCAAAGAACGGTGACGGCACACAGAAGCTTGACGGCAGCCCGATGAACGGTGATGGTCCCGGAAGTTGGCGGCAGATTGTCACAGCGGCAACCCGATGAATGGTGACGTCACACAGAAGATTTGCGGTAGCTTGGCCCAGGGGCATCATCCTTATGTTGCGTCTTAATGCCAAAAGTATTGACACCTTTGTGTCTTAGTACATTTTAGTTCAGATATTTTTGGAAAATAAAAACAAAAAGTCTATATCCATAATGTTGATGATAATTAGGATGATAATTATGAACCAAGGACGAAGAAGTAAGTACTGTGGTGCCTACAAAAAGTTGTCCAATTGAAGAAAGCCTCTGGAGGTAACTACAAGCGGACAAATGCTTAGCATAACGGTGTATCATGGAAAAGAGAAAAAAGCGGTATATGTATCGGAATCTGTTACAGTTGATCTAAGGTCTGAGGCAGATAAATGTAATTCTTAAACAATAAAAGGAATTGAATTAAGGAGCATTCCTTCTGTCAAGTTCCAAGCAAATAAACATCTTCATCGCTAGAAAATCAAACCTAAGAAAAACGTTCTTGACTGGATATGGATGCCGTATATGATGGTGTCTTCCTGACATTGTCTTCCACAGCTATTTCCGACTCATGCAAACATGTGTGAATGTGCCTGCAGACTGATATGTCTCTGCCTACAGTATGCGTTTTGTTAAGTAGTAAAATTAGCTTGGTACTCTCTCTATAACAATATTGTGTTCCTTCCGACACGCTCCTTGTTTCAAACGATTTTATGGGTCTTTTTCGTCTCTTTACCTCAGTTTCAAACGTAGGTAGGGTAGCAGCATTACGGGAGAGTAGGTTGGCTTTCTCATTACCTATGAGTCTTGTACTACCCGACGCTCATATGATTTACAATAAAGCCGTGTTTCAAGAAATTGTTACTGTCTTTTATTCACTACACATTTCACTACACATTTTCGTCCGTTTTAAGGTAAATGGCGCACCAAAGACACTATATATCTGTCGATTTGCACGATTTGCAAATTTGCTATAACATACTGAATTGAGCCTCGAATGATGTCTGCCAAGTTTCATGAAAATCGGCCCAGATTTAGATATAGCTCTTATACATAGTCTCGTCCGATTTGATGTAAATGGTACACCAAAGTTCCTATATATCTTTCGATTTGCACGAAATTTGACATAACATACTGAATTGAGTCTAGAATGATGTCTGCCAAATTTCGTGTAAATCGGTCAAGATTTGGATATAGCTCCCATATATAGTTTCGTCCGATTTCAAGTGAATGTTGCACTAAAGTCCACATATATCTTTCGATTTGCGCGAAATTTGGCATATCGTACTGAATTGATGCTGAAAAGATGTGTGCTGAGTTTCGTGAAAATCGGTTCAGATCTACATATATATATATATATATATATATATATATTTCTTTTTCTTCCGATTTAATGTAAATAATGTACCAAAGTTTTTATGTAGCATAGCGTTCTAAATTTAGTCCAGAATGATGTGTGCCAAGTTTCTTTAAAATCGATTGAGATTTAGATATGTTATAGATTGATATTAAATATGTGACGCACCAAGGAACCAATATATGGCTGATGGGAACAAAACGTACTGAAATTAGTGTAACCTAAATTGGGCATCAAACTCCTCATGTACACGCAGAGAAAAAATATTTTTCACTATGGTTGCAGAAACCATAACTATTGTTGCCACAACTTTTATATGTTCGTAGCAAACATGTGAATTGCATATTTGAAAATACTATGATCCCTGCAACCATAATTTCCAAAATTTAAATCGAATTTTCGTAATATGATAAAAATAATTTACAATACCAATGGTCCTGACAGTCATGTTGTTAATAAATTTACAATACATTTTGTAGAATTTTAAAATTATATTGTAAATTGTATCCGCTTGTGAGCTGAGCGTGTCAAAACATGTTAGTTTGATTGGAGAGTTCGTAGAAGTAATACGTGCGTAAAATTTAAGAGTGACATACTAGTGAACATTTAAAAGTAAAATGCATATAAAAATATAATAAATATTAAAGAGTCATAAAATAATGACTCATGCTATATATAAATATAATAAAAATAAAGCGAGTTTATTTCGCGTTCGCTTACAACAATTTAGAATGCGATTTTTCTGAAAAAGAAAAGTAAAAGTTCTACCTAATGGCAAAAAATAATTAAAAGTACATATATGTAAATAACACATTGTGATACAATTACCATCAGGGAAAAATAAAAATGTATAAAACACGTGTTTTCAGAAAATTCAAGAACATATACACTTTTGAATATATATTTGTTTAGTTCGAAAATACATATTTTCAATTTTAACAATATATATTTTTTCAATTTTAACAATATATGTTTTCAAATGAAAAATATATATTTTCAAAATTAACAATATATATTTTCGAATTTAACAATACATGTTTTTAATCCAAAAATATATATTGTCCAATTTTAAAATATGTATTTTAAAATATTACAATATCTTATTTTGGTTTGAAAATATGTATTGTTAAAGTTTACAATATTTTGTGTTGAGTGTTGTGATCCCGTTATTTTTCCGAGTATTTGCATTAGCTTCTGCATTCACTGCCTCTCGCTAGTTTTTGTTTGGCATTCAGAGAAGACGGATCACAAAAAAAGAAAAAATGAATTCACGTAAATTTTTGAAAACAACATTCCAAAACAAAAAAGAAATAGTTTCAGTGGTTTTTGATGGAAGCAATGACTACGATTTGTTTATAAATAAAGGTAAAAGATGTATAAAAAGTGTTAATATTGTGAAAGTTCTAATAAATCATGCAGTGACTAATAAAAATATTCAGTGAAAAACTCTACAAACAAATATCCTGAGTCAAAATGTTAATAGACGGTATGTATATGGTATAGACCTAAATACATAACAAGTTGTTTATATTCAGAGATTCTTTTTCAATTTGCAGATTCTTTATCAATTTGCACAAAGGGTAAATTGTTTGACGCATACAATAATAAGAGAACACAATTAAGTGCAGCAGGACTAATAAATAGACATGAAAACGTGAAAAAGAAATGTGAGTATGCATAAAAATAAGAATATTTATCTATTTTGAATAACAATACGTTCTTTTAGCAAATCATATGCAATTGTCGGAAGATTAGAAACTGGTATAACAGCAGATGAATTGAAAATTCTTGAAACAACGAATGTAGATTGGAACAAAACAAGAGAACTTTGGATTAAATGTCATTCCTATCGACTAAATGAATTACAAAATAACGAGTTGAGTACTATTGACTATATACAAAAATACAACACTCATCTTAATGAGAACTTTCATGAATTGGTAAGTCTTTAAATTATTAATATTATGTAAATTTCGATTAATATTTTTCATATACTTCTCACCTAGCTTCAAATCGATTTCAAAATACTATACGCAAACTCCAAAAGCATTTACCAATGGAAACTATTCTATGGAAAACTAATATCGAACGCCGAACAATCAAAAGGGAATAGTGTTTTACAAATGTTACCGAATATCGACAGAACTGAGAACGAAGGTATGTATGAGTATAAGAATATGCTATATACAATCATCCACTATTTTTTTTTACAATAGATTGCAGAATTTCTCTTTCGTTGATGATTATACCATTCATTCTACCACACTACAGGAAGAACAGCAAGTTAGAATCGCTGGAATCATTCATTACTGCAAGGTTGGTTCATATATATACTTTTATTCCACAATACTTGATATATTAATAAAAAATGTATCATCCTAACAGAATATGCAAGTGGCAGATGACGAAACAAGAAACAGAATAAAACGACTAAAAGGAATACTCAACCCAAAATTTATTTTTTTGGCGATACGACAAAACCAATTTCCTTTGCATACGTGGATATATGTGGAAATCGTTTGAAATTTCAAAATACTTTAAAAACTGTTGAAGCCTGTTTTTTTCTTTAAGTATTTATGCCCGCCTCCCGGAAAACGAATTATAATGAATTATTTTATTATTATTATTTGATTATATAAGACTTTTATATATAATTTTATAATTAATGCTTTAATTCGACATATGAGAAGGCATCATAAACATATAACGTCAATATCTTGTTCTTTTCCTAATTGCCTGTAAAATTAAATAAAATTTGATTTATAAAACACTATCCAAGATATTCTTAATATGCATAATATTAAAAAGGTAGAGTATAACAAATGGTTTCAGCTAATATATATATATATATATATATTGTAATTTATTAAAATATATATTTTTAGGCCAAAAAAAACTTTTGATAAAATCTTACTAATCAAATGATTGGGACAAACATGTAATTGATTGCCACAAACATATATATTATAACTTTTTAAAATACATATTTTCAGGCCAAATAAACGTTTGATAAAATTTTACTAATCAAATGTTTGTGACAAGCATATATATGGTTGCGGCAAACATATATATTGTAAATTTTTAAAATATATATTTTCAGGCTAAAAGAACATTTGATAAAATCTTACCAATCAAATGATTGGGACAAACATGTACATGGTTAAGGCAAACATATATATTGTACCTTTTTAAAAATATATATTTTCAGGCTAAAATAACTTTTGATAAAATCTTACCAATCAAATGATTGGGACAAACATGTAAATTGTTACGGAAAACATATATATTGTACCTTTTTAAAATATATATTTTCAGGCTAAAAGAACGTTTGATAAAATCTTACCAATCAAATGGTTGGGACAACCATGAAACTGGTTGGGGCAAACATTTATATTCATACTGTTGATACAGCGTAACCAAAAACATGTTTGCAGTGACAATATTACATAATAGAATCCAACCATATATTTACCATATATATTTTGCTCTTCGAATATTGTTGGCTGAACCATATTTTTTTCTCTGCGTGTACTGATTTGTATAAGAATTGACTGCAATTATTGAATTTCTCACAAACACCACAAATTATAATTTCCCACAGAGTCTTGGAGAGTTTTCTATTTAAGATTGCAATCAGTAAATTTAGTTCTCGGCTTTTGTTTTCGGATTTTTGTTTTAATAATATTTATTTCCATTTTTATTCGCAATATTATTCGTAAGTGTAATTAAAATATATTGCACTTTTATATGAATCAGATGTTTCTATTGCATTTCATCCAACTCCACCGCACTCTTTTTGGGAACACATGCACTAACCCAGTTTATGGTCAAATGATTTCGTCATTTGTCGGCTTAATCTAACATACCTGCATGGATTGAGCTTCGTATTAAGTTTACCCAATGGGGATGTTATTATGTATGAATTTGTGTAAAAAGTGTGCAAAACTTTATATTTATTATTATTGTTGTCCTGTGGTGTTTTGATTAATGTTATACATACAAATATAATAAACTGCGTGCTGGTGTTACTATATATTAACATATTTAATTGTTACTATGCAGAACCTTGAGTGGGGTACTACAGTTCATAAATCTCGTTAGATATGGTACTATAATCTGACATAGTTACATTGTGGAAATGTTATAAAAATGCTCTATTCTAGAAACGAGAGGTACTGGGAATAAGCCAATGATAGTTAGAGGGAATAACCCAATGTTAGTAAGGTTACAGGACTGCAACCACCATTTATTCTGTCATCGCTTAACTTCACTATGTAATTAGATTTTTCGGATGAAAATCCATTGGAATATATTTAGAACCTTGATGGATGGATAAATTACTAACTGGTGAACCAACAATTCACGATGAAAAAGCTTAAATCTTTGCAGACCATTTTTGAGATGGCATGTTTTCAACCAAAGACTATAAGATTTCATAAAGGGTCCCCAAAAAACTCGATATTCGTATGTTTCATCGACCTTTTCCACTTTTACCCGATCCTTGCCGGTACCGGTTTTAATCTGCCGATTTTATTTACATGCATATCATTTGAAATCTGAAAACATCATTAATCACATGAAATAAAATCCTTAGCTTCACAGCTAAATGTTCCACACTCTAGAACCTGAACTCAATTTCAATGCATAGTATAAGAAGTGTAATTAAGTATAGTAGCTTAGATAAGAAGTAGATTTGGTACCCAATTAGAACTCCACATACCAAATTACTTGTCCAAAACTCTCAAGGTCCGTATATTTTGCGGGTACCGTTATATGGAGGCTATTCCAAAAGGTGGACCGATACTGATAATTTGTAGTTGAGTAGCAAATGAGAATCCAAACTAAGAAATAACAACCATTCCGGTTAAAACCCGAGCCCAAATTCCCAAAAATACCGAAAATTTTGGGATACCTTCATAGCCGAAAAAGTGGGCTGATATGGATCATTTTTAGTATGGTGATTTGCGAACCAATGATTTTATATACCTTGGCACCGCCATAAATAAAACGAATGACATCAGTTTTGAAATTCGGAGAAGGATAGTGATGGCCAACCGATGCTACTATGGTCTAAGCAAATGGATGAAGATGCCCCAGCCCGGAAGGCATATAAAAGCGAACCAGCTGATGGTTCACGCAGAAGGGGAAGGCCAAGAATACGTTGGAAAGATCAAGTCGAAGACAACATCACCGAAAATGGTCTTTCAAATTGGAAAAACTGCGCAAAAGACTGACGCGCCTGGAAATCTGTTCTAAGTTCGGCTTATGGAACGAAAGTTCTGTCACAAGCCAGCTAAGTAAGTAAAGTAAGTAAGATTTGCCACCCAATAAGAATAAGTGCCGAATTAAAGTGAATTCGTGCCCAATCTCCCCAAAATACCGAACTTTTGTAGCCTAAACGTAGACCGACAATCCATATACGAACCTGACCTGACTGCAGACAAAAGACAAATCTATGCTAACGATAACCTATATGTACACTTTCTAAATGCGTTGGAATTTTGAAATACGGATGTTCCAGTGATCGTCAACCATGCTCGCCGTCGAAGAGAAGAACTTTTCTTTAAATACAAAAAAAAACAACAACAACATTTTGTCAATTTGTATACCCTTTACCACACTGTGTATGTTTGCTCCTTTTGAGAATATGCATAGAATCACTTTCTGAGTCGATTTAGGCCGTCCATGCCCATGTTAAATTGTAACCAAGTACAGGTCGCATTTATGATCCGAATTGGATGAACTTTGGCACAGCTCATATTTTTGGCCCAAGGACGAA
Organism: Musca vetustissima; assembly: GCF_032173495.1. Taxonomy (NCBI): domain Eukaryota; kingdom Metazoa; phylum Arthropoda; class Insecta; order Diptera; family Muscidae; genus Musca; species Musca vetustissima. Next base: position 121,186 of record NW_026874227.1, on the reverse strand, counting down.
CACTATTGAAATTGAAAAAAATCGGTTCAGATTTACATATAGCTCCCATATATATTTTCATCCGATTTAATGTAAATGGTGCACCAATGTCTCTATATACATTTTGATTTGCACGAAATTTGGCATAGCGTACTGAATTAGGTCTGGAATGGTGTTTGTTAAGTTTCCTGAAAATCGGTTCAGATTTAGATATAGCTCCCATATATATTTAAGGTAAATGGTGTTCCAAAGCCAGTAGATTTTTTTTCGAAATTTGACATATCGTACTGAATAAAGTCTAGAATGATGTGTGTTAAGTATCGTGAAAATCGGTTCAGATCTAGATATAGCTTTTATATATATTTTCGTCCGATTTAATGTAAATGGTGCACAAAAGTCTCTATTTATCTTTCGATTTGCACGAAATTTTTCATGATGTACTGAATTAAGTCTAGAATGATGTGTGTTAAAATGATGTGTTGAAGCTAGTCGTTTCACTTAAATTCGTTCAATTTCCCTCGAAGGAACATTGACATGAAATTGTTAGGATACATATCGCTCATTCGCTGCAAGACTGGCATAACTCAAAAGAAAAAAAAAACGATTTTGCAGAAAATGTGATTTAAGTCTTCAATTCACTCACACTTTATATGGGACAGTGGAAATTCTACAGCTTCTCAATTAGAGTGAATGCATTTTTTACACAATATGAGGTTTATTATAGCGAACAATCGTGCATCATTAATTCGAAAATAACGTTTTTTGAGTTATGCCTGTATGCCTGTCCGACTTTACTACTTTCCTTACTGGTTCAGATTCTCATGGAGTGCCAAATCTTCCTACTAAACATGATCAGTATTGATTCACTTTTTTGGGAATTTCCCATATAAAGCTAAATCTAAATTTCAGTATTTTGGTAAGCTTGGACCAATGCTTGAACCAAATTATCTGTAATTTAATAGTTTGGATTATCATTGAGTAGAAATTCCCCCTACAAAATTGATAAATATTGGTCATAGTTTCCAGGTAAACCCCACATAATGGTAAACACATTATTCGCATGTTTCTCATTTGATTTATTAAATTCCTATGGAGTGTCAAATCTTCCAACAGCCGATTGGGCTGTAATTTGGTATAAAGAGCTCTAGAAGGCTGGCTTATATACAACTTTGTGTGGTGTATATATAGGTCAAAGTTTGGATATCTCCCCACATAAAAGTTCCGCTTCTTTTTCGGTACTAATAATTTTAAATATTGCAACTAGAGTGTCTGTAATTTGGAACACTATTTTTCGGAGCATGAACAACCTACTATCAAATAACACCATAACATGGTCCCCATATAGATGTCCCCATCAATTTAAGAATGCAACCCACGTGGTGAAGGGTATAAAAAAGTTCGGCCCGGTCGAAGTTATTTTACTTGTATTATTTTCCGAACTATTTTTTGTTGCACCAAATAAAACATATTTACACCACTATCCATTTCATGTGTGAAACCCCTTTTATGTAACTGTGCCATATAGTAATGTCAAGCAAAGTGCGTGTCGGAAATGAAAGCATTTCTGGGTTTTTTATTTTACATATGAATGAATTAAATTCCGTGGAAAATTCACTGCTGTTACAACCGCACTTTGCATTTTAACATTAAAAACCCCCGGTCATAACTGACTGGCTAAATTGAAATTAGGTCAAAGAGTCGAGCAAAAAAATTACAAAAAGTCACATTTAATTATAAGTAAATACGAGATTTTCATATTAATAATAACTGCATAAACTTTTTAAGCTGAAAACAAAAAGGCCATGCCATGTCCCTATCGTACTACTCAGCATATCGCAATTTGTTTTCGGCGGGTGACTGCGTCAAAGTTCATTGAACCGGGCGTCGGACAATTCTTCACGGGGGCAATGAATAAAAACAAATCATACATTCATCCCGATGTGAGTAATTATATACTTTTTGATAGAATATTTGGTTCAACGAACTCCACACACGGATGGACGACGGTGGAAATGCCAAAAAGAATTTCTCACAGTCGTGAAATATACAAAATACGTAATTTGCGGCACACTCCCGTAACAGAAAGACGGAACACATATGGATGGAGTGGTATTGATAACGATGACGACTCTGACGACGATGATGATGGTGACCATAAATATTTACTTTTGATTATGGCATTTAAAATTTCGTATTCGGCAATTTACAAATTCATTAAAATTTTGCACACAAAACAGACTTCACCAAGTGGGGCTCATAAATTATCGCCAATATGAAACACTCACACATTTCTTTGAATATTTTGATGTTCTACCTATGGAAAGATGCATATTGATCTGTTCTGTTCTTTCATCTTTGCAGCTTCAGCTAAGGTACTTTTTTGTGGTTAATAAAATTATATTAACAAAAGAATTAGTCACTAAAAGTTTAAACCGCAAAGGGTTTTTTGGTTATTCCCAGTCGTTTCGAATACAAATACGTAGCAAATTAATACACCGTGTCGTCATATAACAATGATCAGGAGTTAAACGAGACAATAAAAAAAACATATTCGATTTAAATTTCAAAACCGGTTTCATATTTCGTGGGAATAACCAGCTACCACCAAAAAGTTTATGAATGAATTTCACTTTGATGAATCAGTGAAAATAGTAAACAGTAGTAGGAACTAAATTGGAATCTATTAGTGAGTAATAGAATTGGTTAAAGCTTCAAATTTTAAGTGGACGTCTGCTTATTTAATTGTTGTTGCGAAATTCTTGTAACAAGTGAATTTACAAGTGAAACAGCAATTTATTAAATTAAATATGAGTTCTAATACTCGAGGTGAGTATTTTTACTATATACAAATACACTTTGCTAAATGTTTGTATTTCGTGGTGCCTCATCTGCTTGTGTAAGTATCCATGCTTCAGATCCATAGAACAGCACGGTTAGTATAAGCGTCTTGTAGAGTGTGAGTTTGGTCTGGCGGGAGGTGACCTTGTTTCTAAACTGCTTACTTAGACCATAGGCCATTTACTGCCAGTCCCACTTTGGCAAACTCCTTCACAACTCGTTCAAAAGTGGCTGTTACCGGTCGCAATGTTGGACCCATTACGTTGATGTCGTCGGCGTAGCCGAGTAACATATGTTGTTTGGTGTACGGAGAGCCAATTCTGTTCACACTTGCATCTCGTATGACCTTTTCAAGAAGGATGTTGAACAGGTCTCACGACAAACTGTCACCTTGTCTGAATCCTCATTCGGTCCTTTCCTGCTTTAACAACTGACCTTGTGCCACTTAAAGTTATCCTGCATATCCGTATTAATTTTGTAGGAATGCCGAATGCAGACATGACACTAAATATCTCTGAACGGATAGGGCTATCAAATGTGTGCAGTCGTTCACACAGCACACTGGATAGCGCTTTATATACGATGGGAAGAAGGCTAATTCCTCTATAGTAGGCACATATCGTCTTGTCTCCTTTTTTGTGCATGGGACACAGGATGCTGAGGTTCCATTCATTGGGCATGTATTCCTCTAGCCAAATTGTACAAATGAGCTGGTACATGCTTCGGACTAGCATCTGACCACCGGTCTTAAATAGTTCGGCTGGTAATCCATCGGCACCTGCTACTTTATTGTTCTTCAGCAGATTAATTGATACTCTGACATCAACTTGGCTACGTGGTTTACACTTTATACCGTCATCTCTTATTGGTTTTGGGGTGTATTCTTCACCGCTACAATTTCATACCAGAAACTTTTCAAAATGCTGCCTCCAGATTCTCAACACGCTGTCTGTATCTGTCACCAGGTTTCCATCTTCATCTCTACAGGAGGATGTGCCTGCGCCAAAACCTTCGGTTTGGTGTTTTACTCGTTGGTAAAATTTCCGGACTTCATTCTGACTCCTGTACATCTCGATTTGCTCACGCTCACGTTATTCATCGCATTACGTGTTGCTACTGTCTGTAGGGTTGCCCTATACGCTGCGTTTTTCACATCATTAACTTTACGACACTCCTGAACGTACCATGGGATCTTGATCGTGGTTTTTGGTACCCAAGTGTTGCTTTTGCTGCAGTTTGTAGGGAATGGGCAATTATTTGTCATTGTGCATCTATACTATTATCGGGACAAGAAGTGCTTTCGTCAAAGTTGAGCGGAGTAGTCCTGTTGTGTTAGTAGCTTTTCGACGTCGAATATCCGTGTTACATAAGATCGCACCTTTGCTGCTATATTAAAACGGGTGCGAATCTTTGCTGCCACAAGGTAAATAGTCCGAATCGATATTCGCTCCTCGTATCGATCGAACGTCTAAAACACTTGACGAATGCCTTCCCTCTATCACAACATGGTCAATTTGATTTCTCGTTGCTTGATCAGGAGAAATTCAGGTGGCCTTGTGTATATCGAGATGCTTGAATATGGTGCTGCTAACTACCATGTTTTTTGCTGCCGCGAAGTTAATCAACCTCATGCCGTTGTCGGATGTTTCTTTATGGAGGCTGAATTTTCCGACAGTGGGACCAAAATTATTTTCCCTTCCGATTTTTGCATTAAAATATCTTAGCAGAATTTTAATGTAATGGCCAGGGCAGCGGCTATATGCAGTTTTTAGGTGCTCGTAAAAATGTCTTTGATCTGTTCATCTTTTTATTCCGTCGGAGCATGGGTATCCTTTGGTATTCTTTGTCGTTGCTTTTTCATAGTAAGAGGGGTTTTCCGAGTGTGGGCAACTAACCCGACGCCTTAACCCATTTTTTTCAAGTTCTTATGGGTGAACTTGCGGCACATATCTGCTCACTATTTCAATGGATGATGAAAGAGGGGCCAAGATAAGTCTGGGATTCGCCATGTTAAAGTCAATCAGAGCCGTTGCTTGGTATCTATCATCCCCTACGTCACCCATTAATTCAATACGCTATGCATATTTTAATGTTCTATATGTCTAAGCAATGTGCGAGTGCCTTCCAGAATAAAGGATACACAACGAAATATTGAGTTTAATATTTTTTCTGTACTTTAAATTACGGGGTGCTTTAATTTTGCCCGTTCGCAGTTCCGAGAAAACATTTTATTCTAAATTTTAAAATTTTTACTGTTTATTTCTGAACATATTACGTTTGTATTTTTCATTCAAAAATGTGGATATAAATAAATAATAAGAACCAGTGAGCGGAGCAGTATAGTCGGACGGGGCCGACCATATGATACCCTACACAACTTCTGGGGTTCTATATTCTTGACAATATTTCGCGATATTTTCACCCTCTTGACCGACTAGAGGTCAACAAATATTACTTATATTCAGTACAGATTCCCTTTATGGTGGGTTGTGTTGTGATATTCGGCTTTCAATTGTGACCTATAAATCGACCCAAAAACACCAAAAATTAAGTTTTTGGTCTAATTCATCCCAAAATTATTATCTGATCATCACCGAAAATTATAGTTGTAGTTGACCATACCTGAATCCTCATGGAAAATTAAAAAGCTGAATTTCTGCCCTTTAGTGTGGTAATGGGTTACTGAATACTATACCAATACGTAAGCACCTGTAAATATTTATGTGTATCTCCCACATCCGCGTACATACGGCAATATAATTGGTATCAATTTAAGGGTCAACCACTCCTCTGGATGTACTATCAACTTCTCTGCTCTATGTCCTTCAGGACACTAAATACGCTAAATATTGACCGATCTTTATGAAAACATTCTTTGGACATTTCATCGACATTCCTACATACCGATTTTGTAAACAATAATTTTTAATAGAAAATTATACCCTCAGCCTTATGGCTAATTAGTGTGTATACACTTTCACACGGTGAAAAAGCCAAATCCGTTTCAGAAAAATTTGATTTCATCCCATCTTATTATGTCTCCCAAACTTAGTTCAAGTCCGAATTTGGGGAATACATCCCACACAGGGACTACGGCTAAGCCTAAATGCGGGCTATAGTTCACATATGGTTCATTATCGAACCGTACGTTCTAGTTTTTTATCTTGATATCCTTCGCAGGTGAAATGATTAAAACAGAGTGTTAGAACCAAACCCAAAATGCGGAAAAATCAGATAATTATATTAATATAAAACGAGTCAGGAAAGTAGTAAAGTCGGACTGGGCCGACTATATGATACCCTTCACCACTTTGGCGATATTCTACATATGTATCTTTACAGATGTCGTCTTTTTGAAGGAACATTGACAGGAAATTGAACGAACTTAAAAATGCGATCTTTATATAAAAGTAAACCGACTAACATCAATCCTTACACATACCATTCTGCAGTCTATTCCATACTTTGAATAGACTTTAAGCAAACTTCACTGTTTATGCTTCACTGTTTAAAATGTAATATCAATCAAGCACCCATTGATTATTTGGTTTACAATCAACATAAATAGGTCGAAATTATATATGGAAGCTATTCTATATCTAAACCGATTTTAAGGAAACTTGGCCGATATTAATTTTTATTAATTTCAGTACGTTTTGCCAATCGGCCTAGCTATGGGTCTTTAGTACACAATTTACTTAAAATCGGACGAAAGTATATATAGAGGCTATATGTAAATCTGACCCAATTTCAAGAAAACTTGACACACGAAAGGTTATAGTAACTTCAGTACATTGTACAAAATTGTGTGCGGGTCGGCCAATCTTTGGTTCTTTAGTGCACAATTTACATTAAATCGGACGAAAATATATATTGGAGCTATATCTAAATCTGAACCGATTATAACACATCATTCTGGATCCAATTCAGTACCCTATGGCAACCTTCGTGCAAATCGAAAGATATATGGCATAGTTGGGCAGACTTGCACACCAGCGTTGATGCGTTCTCTTTACATTTTTTATGTTAAAACAAAAAATAAACATTAATGAAACATGTTCCACAATGTTTTTAATGATATTATTTTTTGAACTTCCTGGGATGTTATTTATGTTTTAAAAATATTAAAATAAATAAATTCCGCAGAATAATTAATGTTTTTATTTTCCCTTAAACCTTTTTTAAGAGAAATTTTGCCCACCATTGATATATGGGGACTTTTACCTTAAATCGGACGAAAATATATATGGGAGCTATATATAAATCTGAACCGATTTTTCCCAATTTCAATATGGTTCGTCCTTGGGCCAAATAAGTGGCTTGTGCAAAATTTCATCCAAATCGGATCATAAATGCGACCTGTACTTTGTTTACAATTTAACATCTACAGACGGACGGACATGCATAAATCGACTGAGAAAGTGATTCTATGCATATTCTCAAAAGGAACCATGTGTATATCTCGTTTCCTTTTGCCTGTTACAAACATATGCACAAAGCCATAATACCCTGTACCACAATGTGGTGAAGGGTATAAAAATTGGGTTATATGGGGACTACGCCTAAAAGGGGTTGACTATTAATAATTTTTGGTAGGGAGATTTGTTTCCATATACCGCTTCAAAATACAAAATTTCAGTGATTTCGGTTGAAAAACGCGCTCAAGAACCTCAAAATGCCGAAATTTGGTGGTACCCTTAAATATTTTTGGTGGAGATATTTGGTACCCAATAAGAACCCAATATGCCAAATTTCAGCGAATTCGGTTGAAAAACGCGCTCAAGAACCCCAAAATACCGAAAATTGGGGGTACCCTTATATGGGGGGCTACCAGAAAGAATGGACCTATATTCATGATTTTTTGTGGAGTGATTTGGAACCTATTTAGAACTCAAAGTACTAAATTACAGCCAATTTGGTGGAAAAACACGACCGATACCCCCAAAATACTGAAAATTAGGAGGTACCGTTATATGGGGGCTCCCAGAAAAAGTAAACCTATATTTATAATTTTTTGTGGCGATATTTAGTACCCAATAAGAACCCAATGTGCTAAATTTCAGCGAATTCGGTTGAAAAACGCGCCCAAGAACCCCAAAATACCGAAAATTTGGGGGTACCTCTGTATGGGAGCTATGTCTAAACGTGGACCGATATATCCCATCTTCGAACTTGACCTGCCTGCAGACAAAAGACAACCCTATGCAAAATTCCAGCACCCTATCTAAATTCCTTCGGAAGATAGCGTGATTACAACAGACGGACGGACGGACAGATTGACGGACGGACTTGGCTAGATCGTCTTAGAATTTTACCCTGATCAAGAATATATATACTTTAAATGGTCGGAAATGAATATTTCAGTGAGTTACAAACGGAATGACAAAATTAATATACCCTCCATACTTTGGTGGAGGGTTTAAAAAAATGTTTTAAATGGGTACTTAGGTTTTGGCCGACATTGTATATACCCATTGAGCCATGAGCTTCGTTGATGATCCTGGTTAAATTATAGACCAAGCTGAAAAAATCAACCATTTTATAGAATATAATTCTGAATATATACCCGGAGCCTTGACGAATATCTCGAGGTCTTACAAACGGAATGATAAATCTAATATACACTTCACCTTATTGTTGAGGTTCTGATGGCCTATCCTACGTGTCTTTAATAAATCATTATTTCCCAAACGATTTCGTATATAAATTTAATTTTTATTTGTTATTCATCATTACACTGACATTTAATCCTTCCTTTCTTCCTGCTTTACATTTTAAGGGTAATATCCGATTAAAACTTTCCATCCCAAGGGCACGCCTTGCGAGAAAATAAATAAAAAGCGGACAATGGAAAGTCCGCACAAAAAGAGACAATCATCCCCACACTTGGAGGCAAAATGTGCTGCGATGACCACAACGCTAGCGATGTCGTCGTCGACCACTGACCATCCTGTTGATATCATTCTCACATGCAACATGAAAAATTACTTAAAACCGGGCGTGTTAAGACAGACATCTTTGAAAATTAAATAATCAAATGGCAAGGAAATGAACGAGCGACGAATGAATGGATGGATGAATAAATGGACAATGGCAAAGGTGAGAATGGTCGATGATAATTTCAATGGGCTAAGAAGAAGTGAAAATAAACGACAGCAACGTCCATACATATGTGTCATTTGTAACGAATATAATTTGAGGAATTTCAAAATAATCCAATGATTGCGAGAATTAAGGAAATGCAAATTTCGGAAAATGTAGGTTTCATGTTTAAGATTTTGCAACACTTGGTGCATTGCAAAGGAAATGAGATATCAAGTGTGTGTGTGAGTGTTTGTTTTTTTCTTAAGATAACCAATTTGTGTAAAAATAAAGAAACTGGAAATATGACACGGATTATTTAAAAAAAAAAATAATAATTTTTGTAAAAATAATGAAAATAAAAATATGGCACGGGTTTATAGATAATTTTTGAAAACACCTGGCGGTTATGACACACGTGTCGATTTGTGTATTAATGATGGGCATGTGGGACCTACACCAATACTTGGGGGACTAGAATATAATTCGGATTTAAAAACATACCACTATCGAATTTAAATATATTTCTAATCGAATGGGTTTTTGCGTTTTGGGGACTTTTTATGTCAAGTAAGAATAATCTTATACGGTGCTTTAAACCTCATGTTATTGCAGAGCTCTATATACAGTCATACTTCCATAACACGAACTGCCATTATCCCGAAACAAAAAAATTTTAAATTGGGGACATCGAGTCATGGACTTAATTATAATTTGCCTCCTTAATTCTACTGTCACTACATATATTGGAACTTAACTTAGGGAAGTTTGACTGTATTTAACAATTAGATTTTCAATTTTATATCAATTGATTTTTTATTTTTCGTTATTTTTCAATTTTTTTATTATATGCGACATTATTCATTCTTAATGAATTAGCCACAAAGTCACGTTTTCATCCAAAACGTATCAAACACAGTCTGTAAATTAGACAAATAAAAAATACGACAAAAGCAATTGCAATAAAACATTGTTGTATTTAAATTGAAAACAAAAGTCAATCAAATTTTAGAAAGTCAAAAAGTCAGATCTCCTAACTTATTTCAAGACCATAATCTAATTAAACCGCTTAACTTATTTCAAGACCATAATCTCAAGGCGATCATTTGCGTATCAAAGCTAAGCTTAATTGGCTACATCACTGTCACAATGTCATATTTAAATGCCAGATATGTAACAAATAACTGTCAGTTTGTGTTGTTTTTTGTTACAGTAGCAAATTGTAGTAGCATTTTGTTTGTGAAAATTCGATGACTAAGTGCGGAAGAACATTTTTATAGAGCCTGGATAACTGAAATGGTATATCGATTAACTTGGTCCTGGTTGGGATAGCTCCCAAAAATGATTAGTATCTGTTCATTTTTGAGCATAGTCCCCATTTAATGATACGACCGATTTTCGATATTCTGATGATCATGGATAAATATAAATAATATTTTTATACCCTTCACCACACTGTGGTACAGGGTATTATGTATTTGTGCATATGCTTGTAACAGGCAAAAATAATCGAGATAGACCCATGGTTCCTTTTGAGAATATGCATAGAATCACTTTCTGAGTCGATTTATGCATGTCCGTCTGTCCGTCCGTCTGTCCGTCCATGTATTTTTGTTAACAAAGTACAGGTCGCATTTATGATCCGATTTCGATGAAATTTGGGTGTTTTGATCGCATTTTTCGACCGAATTCGCTGAAATTTGGTACTTTGTGTTCATATTGGGTAGCAAATCTCCCTACCAAAAATTATAAATAAAAGTCAATTTTTTCGGAAAGCCTCCATATAAGGGTACCGTAAATTTTCGGTATTTTCGGGTTCTTGGGCTCGTTTTATAACTGAATTCTCTGAAATTTTGTACATTGGGTTCTTATTGGTTACTAAATTACTCCACTAAAAATTTTTCTGGTAGTCCCCATATAACGGTACCCCAAAATTTTTGGTATTTTGGAGGTTCTGATCGTATTTTTCGACCGAATTGACAGTAATTTAGTACGTCGGGTTCTTATTAGGTAGCACATCTCTCCACTATAAATTATAAATATTGGTAAATTTTTTGAGGTTCTTGAACCAAATTCTTTTTACACCCTTCACCCTGTAAATGGTGCACCAAAGTCACTATATATATCTTTCGATTTGCACGAAATTTGGCACAGCGTAATGAACTATCTCTAAAATGAAGTGTGTTAAGTTTCCTAAAAATCGGTTCAGATTTAGATATATATTTTCGTCCGATTTAAGGTCAATTGTGCACAAAAGTCCCTATATATCTCTCGATTTGCACTAAATTTGGCTCAGCGTATTGAATTAGGTCTAGAATGATGTGTGTTAAGTTTCCTGATAATCGATTAATGTAAATGGTGAACCAAAGTCCCTTAATATTTTTCGATTTGCACTAAATTTGGCACAGCGTAATGAATTAGGTCTAGATGTGTGTTAAGTTTCCTGAAATCGGTTTAGATATAGCTTCTATATCTGATCAAATGAACAATTTAGTATCGGTTGCAGAATGACGTTTTTATGGTTCCAATATCATTTTACTGCTCCTTTAAAAATGCGACGTCTGTTAGGATTCATCTGTTGAATATACTCAAAGTGGTGAAGGGTATCATATAGTCGGCCACGTCCGACTTTACTACTTTCCTTACTGGTTTTCTTGATGGTTTGCGGATGTCTACGGAATTTCTGTATAGTGTCGAGGAAGAGCATTTTGTTATTATATTGATAATTTGTTACAAATTATGACAGAGATGATGGACCAACAGTCTATTCCGTATTACTGAAATAGAAAAAAATATATATATTAAAATGTCAACAAATCATATTAGATTAATTTTTTCAGAAAGTTCACAATTTTTTGGGAAGGTGGCGCAAGAGTGGATTTAGAATTGGTAAAAATACTATGATAGGCAATGTTCGGATGACATTTGATATATATTAGACAAATATTAGACGTTCGCTTTATACGAGATTTAAAAGTTTACCATTGACAAACATCGATGTGCTTGTACATTTTTCTGACAAATTGCTACCCGCAAACACCAATCACTTCAAGGAAGTATTCCTTATTGAACGCACGACGTTGTGGCGCTAATTCATAATATTTCGTTCTTGGGCTTCAGTTTCAAGGGACAAAATTTATAGAAGAAGAAATGGAACTAGACATCATTAAGGAATATCTCCTAAGTCAAAAGATATTGACTTAAAAGATGAGAATCCCTTAATAGATAGATTTAAGGGAAACCACCCCCCCCCCCCCCCCTTTCACAATTTTAATTTTTCAAGATTTTCAATGGGCTGGTAAATCAATACCAATGCTTGTTAAGGTTTGTAACTTTGCACATATATATTTGAAGATCTTAAAGAGAAGAAAAATAATTTACAAAAAATATTTGTAATTGTTTTGTTGTTATTTTTTGTAATTAAAGAGAAGTCCTTATTTTTGATGGCGGGCATGATAACTCCTCAGTGGAACATCGGAATCCGAAAATTTCAACGGTATTAGAAAGAGTACATGTCTGGCTCTCGTATGAGCTAGACATATTGACTTCGCTCTAAAATTAACAAAATGGCGGACCTTTGAAAAAATATTTTTGAAAATCGCCGATCTTTGACCAAAAACCACGTTAAAAAATAAGGAATATCTTCACCTATTGGCTTTATCCTAGTTCATACGATAGCTATACACTCACAGAGAAACGTGTAAAAATTTGTAATCGATTGGGTTATTAGTTTTTGAGTTATCGTGCCCGCCATTCGCAAAAGAGAAAAACGCGTTTAAAGTTTGAGAAGCCCTTTAGCCGTCACTTGATGCTGACACAATAAATCGGCAATATCTTCAAGAGATCTTGAGATTTTCACTTGAAATTTTGTAGGGACATTCTTAAATTAGTGTAGATTCGAATTAAGTCAAAAAAATTTGACCCCGAGAATGGGGGGTCCCCTTAAAACATATTGATCTTTCAACATGAATGAAGACAGTTAATGCTTGGAGCTGTATTTATACGCTTCACCACACTGTGGTACAGGGTATTATGTCTTTGTGCATATGTTTGTAACAGGCAAAAGGAAACGGGATAGACAAATGGTTCTTTTTGAGAATATGCATAGAATCACTTTTTAAGTCGATTTAAGCATGTCCGTCCGTCCGTCCGTCCGTCTGACTGTCTATGTATTTTAGTGAGCAAAGTACAAGTCGCATTTATGATCCGAATTGGATGAAATTTGGCACAGCTCATTTGTTTGGCCCAAGGAAGAATCCTATTGAAATTGGGAAAAATCGGTTCAGATTTAGATACCAAAGTCCCTATATATCTTTCGATTTGCACGAAATTCGGTAGAACGTACTGAATTAGGGCTAGAGTGATGTCTGCCAAATTTCGTGAAAATCGGCCCAGATTTAGATATAGCTCCTATATATAGTTTCGTCCGATTTAATGTAAATGGTGCACCAAAATCCCTATATATCTTTCGAAATTTGGCATAACGTACTGAATTGACCCTAGAGTGATGTCTGCCAAGTTTCGTGAAAATCGGTCCAGATTTAGATATAGCTCCCATATATAGTTTCGTCCGATTTCATGTAAATTGTGCACCAAAGTCCAATATATCTTTCGATTTGCACGAAATTTGGCATAACGTACTGCTGGAATGATGTGTGCTGAGTTTCGTGAAAATCGATTCAGATCTAGATATATATATTTTCGTCCGATTTAATCTAAATAATGTACCAAGTTCTTATGTTGCATAGCGTTTTGAATTTAATCCAGAATAATGTGTGCCAAGTTTAGTGAAAATCGGTTGAGATTTAGATATAACTCCCCTATATTATAGATTGATTTTAAGTAATTGACGAACCAAGGAACCAATATATTGCTGATAGGAACAAAACGTACTGAAATTAGTATAACCTAACCTGTGACAAGTTTCGTTGAAATCGGTTCATATTTGGATATAGCATCCATTTACATACTTTTGTTCCATTGTAACAAACGAATGACATGTTTATGGATAGATCTAGGTCGTTTCACATTTAGATAAATATCACATATTTTATTTCATACAATTTCATGATAATAGTCCTGTTTAATATACCCATAGTGGTGAAGGGTATCATATAGTCGGACCCGTCTGACTTTACTACTTTTCTTACTGGTTTTAAAAATACTTTTACGTGGTCAAATTGACCCAAAAATTCTAATCGTTGAAATACAATTTAATGTGTCTTCACGTTTTACTCGTTATTATATACGCTAAATCTTCCGTTAGTGAGATCAAATTTTGAGCTAAGTAATCTGCAAAGATCACTATGGAATATATAATAACTTGTGTAATAGTATTTCCATGTCTGATCCTATACATATTATTGGCGTTTGTCCATTCGCTTTGGCCAATTTTGGCACACTCTCATAAATTGGATCTTCGGCCAAAATTTCCAGAGCCCATTCACCAAAATTTTTTCGTTTAGGTAGTTCGTTCTGATTTAATTCTATCGCTAGCTGTATTTTGAAAGGCTACACAACTAAATCCTTTCTCCACGTTGTTCAGTAAGAGAGTCCTAACTGCTGCCAACGGAGAAAAATCCGGTACAAAAATCGGGTATATTATTTGAAAATCCGTTTAAAAATTTTTTACGATCCGGGACTGTGTGTTTTATTAAGGTGAGGGTTATGGTAAATTTACATTAAAAAAGTCATAAAATGGATACCCCATAGTCTTACGAATTGTTCTTTGAGGTACCGAGTCGTTTTATTGAAAATGAACCTTATCTAGAATAGTATCATGCAACGCCGACCATAAGAAATCATTTATCATAGCGCCATTCATTCACCATAACTGTTGATCCAGTCTCATTTTTGAGAATGTAAGGAACAATGACCCCGCCAGACCATAAACAGTCAGAAGTTAAGGAGTGTTTGTTGGTTTTCGAAGCCTCTATGCAATCAGTCATAATTGCATAATTTTTCGATGGAATTCCGGATCTTTTTCTTGAATTTCTGTTTTTTATGATAAATGAACTTTATAAGCCTTTATGCGCAAGTCTTTATAAAAATACGGTGTAATGACGTTTATCGAATAGCTAATTCCGAATAACCACGTAGATGACGCAGTGGATCTACTAATATCTTTTAGACGGCGATTTATCGAAGTCGCGATAAAAATTAGTCCATTTTTTTTGTTATTTATTTTGCTTGACATTAAATCATATTACAAGGCAGTCTATATTGCATTCCGCTTCGTTCAGTGATTTTCCACTTATAATGAAAATATGCACGATAAAATAATAGCTAGGCTATGTAGTAGGGCAAACATCAAGTTGACCTTTTGAAAAGTGTCTGATAAAATGTCACTCACCTTTATTTTATTTCTTATTATTTAATAATATCGAAGTCGAAAACTCATCAATATCAATAACCCATGTGTCTGTCTACATATACATTTTTAATTTCAGTAGCTTTACATTGCACTTTAACCGATAACAATAACAAAACACTGTAGGTCTCTTTCCGGTTATTGTATGCAGCGGCAATATTTCATTCAAAATTTTGTGATTCATACTCTACTGTACGAGTGCATTGTTATTCTCGCATTTATTTATTTAAGATACGCAAACAAGAAAAGCAAAAAAACGAATTGATAAATTAAAATAATAAAAACAAAAGCGAAAACAAAACTGAAAACAGTAGCATAAATAACAACAATATTATCTACAAACATGAAAACATGGCAGGCTTGTAAACTAACTTGCACTTCACATTCACATCGAGCAGAGTTGTTGTAATCAAATTGGAGTTCGTGACTGTTGACCGTGTGACGGTGTGTGGTCAGGGGAGATTACAAATCCGTGTCGAAAATGAAAATTGGAAATAACTTTATACTCATTTTAAAATGTTATCTATCTAAAGACTAAAATATCCTAATAGGAACATGAGACATTTGTGTAGTAAAAACCATATACGCGACTGAAGGAGGTGATCATTTATGAGCTTCTTAGTGTTGCATATTGTTTATATAATATAAAATAAATTTAAGGGAAATAATAAAAAAAATAAATTTAAGGGAACCCCACCCATTCTCGATTTTAATTTTTCAAGATTTTCAATGGGCTGGTAAATCAATACCAATGCTTGTTAAGGTTTGTAACTTTGCACATATATGTTTGAAGATTTTAAAGAGAAGAAAAATAATTTACAAAAAATTTTTGTTATTGTTTTGTAATTAAAGAAAAGTCTTTACTTTTGATGGCGGGCATGAAAACTCCTCACTGCAACATCGGAATCCGAAAATTCCAACGGTGTTAGAAAGGGTACATGGTTGGCTCTCGTATGAACTAGGATTATTGACTTCGCTCTAAAATTAACAAAATGGCGGACCTTTGAAAAAAATATTTTTGGAAAATCGCCGATCTTTGACCAAAAACCACGTTAAAAAATAAGGAAGATCTTCACCTATTGGCTTTATCCTAGTTCATACGATAGCTATACACTCACAGAGACACGTGTAAAAATTTGGAATCGATTGGGTTATTAGTTTTTGAGTTATCGTGTCCGCCATTCGCAAAAAAGAAAAGCGCGTTTAAAGTTTGAGAAGCCCTTTAGCCGTCACTTGATGCTGACACAATAAATCGGCTACATTTTCAAGAGTTCTTTAGATTTTCACTTGAAATTTTGTAGGGACATTCGTAAATTAGTGTAGAATCGAATTAAATCAAACAAAAATTTGACCCCGAGAATGGGGGGGTCCCCTTAAAAACAAGAAGAACATTTTGAAATGGGCTGTGGAAAGTTGTTGCGTTTCTGTAAAAAGAGAACCTTCTTCCATCACTAACGGAGAACAAATTTTTTTTCCAATTCTGTAAGAACCAATGATAAGTCTGATTTAAAAAAAGATAAATTTATAAAATCCAGAACTTTATTCAAAATTCGTTAAGTCGATCGATATATTATACCCAGGGATGGTCCGTGTGACGAATTTTTAGGTTTTCGACTGTCAAAAAGGTGTAAACGTCGAAAACGTCATATACTTGTATAAAATGTAATAAATGTAGTAAACGTCATTTATATCAATATTATCAGCGTATACAGTTATTTTCAAGAATATATATTATTTTTACATGTATCTGACTATTCCTTACTAGAACTAATAAAAATTTCTAATTTTTTTTGAGAAAAAAAATTTCAAATTTTATATGGATTTGTGAAGCATGCGTAATTTCCAAATTAATCAATGGAAATATCTATTTTGTCAAAAACCTAATGGATTTGGGAAGGTTTCCGACGTTTCTGACGTATGTATTATACGTCGGAAATGTATGTCATTTACGTCACTGTTTCTGACAGGCCATCTCTGATTATACCCTTCACCACACTGAGGTACGGGATATTATGTCTTTGAGCATATGTTTGTAACGAGATAGACACATGGTTCCTTTTGAGAATATGCATAGAAACACTTTCTGAATCTCTGGTAGTATTTTAAAAAATGCATTCCTGTAGAATTTAACGCTTTTTCACTTGTAGAGCAGAAATTAAATATACAATATGTTCAAATCTTGTGGTTAGTTGGAAAAAATCCCCAATCCTTAGAAAAAAAATTCTTATGAACAATTCTCGTATACCATGGATCTAAAAAAATGCTTCTGTTCTGCTGATTGTGACATTGAGTACCCCAGCTGGCACTTCACTATAAGAGTGATAAACCAGTAAGGAAAGTAGTAAAGTCGGACGGGGACGACTATATGATACCCTTCACCACTATGGGTATATTAAACAGGATTATTAAAATTAAATTGGATGAAATAAAATATGTGATATTTATCTAAATGTGAATCTACCTAGATCTATCTATAAAGTATGTAAATCGACTTCAAACAAATATAAATAGGTCATCCGTTGGGCTATGTCTGTACATCTAGAAAACGCAACTACGTAATTCTATGCTCAATTTTGTAAGTTGTGCAAAATTTGATGTCAATCTGACTAACATGAAGAGTTTGATGCCCAATTTACTTGAAATCGGGCGAAAATATATATGGAAGCTCTATCCAAATATTAAGCGATTTCAAACAAACTTGTCACAGGTTAGGTTATACTGATTTCAGAACGTTTGTTCCTATCAGCCTATTGGTTCCTTGGTGCGTCAATTACTTAAAATCAATCTATAATAAAAGGGAGCTATATCTAAATCTCGACCGATTTTCACGAAACTTGGCAGACACGAAACTATATATGGGAACGAAACTATATATGGGATCTATATCTAAATCTGGACCGAATTTCTCGAAACTTAGTAGACATCATTCTAGGCTCAATTCAGTACGTTATGCCAAATGTCGTGCAAATCGAAAGATATATAGGGACTTTGGGACACCACTTACATGTAATCGGAAGAAACTATATATGGGAGCTATATCTAAATCTGGACCGACTTTTACGAAACTTCGCAGACATCATTCTAGACCTAAATGATTAGGCTGTACAAAATTTCGTGCAAATCGAAAGATATTTAGGGGCCGTTTACATTAAATGGGTTAAATATATATATATATATATATATATATATATGTGAGCTGTATCTAAATCTGAACCGATTTTCCCCAACTTCAATAGGGTTCGTCCTTGGGCCGAATAAGTGACCTATGCCAAATTTCATCCAACAAACTTGTCACAGGTTAGGTTGTACTAATTTCAGAACGTTTTGTTCCTATTGGTTCCTTAGTACGTCAATTACTTAAAATCAATCTATAATAAAAGGGAGCTATATCTAAATCTGGACCGATTTTCACGAAACTTGGCAGACCATTCTAAGCTCAATTAAGTACGTTATGCCAAATTTTGTACAAATCGAAGGATATATAGGGACTTTGGTGCACCATTTACATGAAATCGGACGAAACTATATATGGGAGCTATATCTAAATCTTCACCCATTTTCACGAAACTTGGCAGACAGTACGTTATGCCAGATTTCGTGCAAATCGAAAGATATATAGGGACTTTGGGTCACCATTTACATGAAATCGGACGAAAATATATATGGGAGCTATATATATATCTGAACCGATTTCCTCGGAACTTGGCACACGTCATTCTTGACCTAATTCAGTACATTATGCCAAACTTCGTGCAAATCGAAGGATATATAGGAACTTTGGAGACCCATTTACCTTAAATCGGATGAAATTATATATGGGAGCTATATCTAAATCTGGACCGATTTTCTCAAAACTTGGCAGACATCACTCTAGGCTCAATTCAGTACGTTATGCCAAATTTCGTACAAATCGAGAGATATATAGCGACTTTGGTGCACCATTTACATGAAATCGGACGAAACTATATATGGGAGCTATATCTAAATCTGGACCGAATTTCTCGAAACTTAGTAGACATCATTCTAGGCTCAATTCAGTACGTTACGCCAAATGTCGTGCAAATCGAAAGATATATAGGGACTTTGGGGCACCATTTACATGTAATCGGAAGAAACTATATATGGGACCTATATCTAAATCTGGACCGATTTTCACGAAACTTCGCAGACATCATTCTAGACCTAAATGATTAGGCTGTACCAAATTTCGTGCAAATCGAAAGATATTTAGGGGCCGTTTACATTAAATTGGTTAAATATATAAATGGGAGCTATATCTAAATCTGAACCGATTTTTCCCAATTTCAATAGGGTTCGTCCTTGGGCCGAATAAGTGACCTATGCCAAATTTCATCCAATTCGGATCATAAATGCGACCTGTAATTTGTTTACAATTTAACATGGACAGACGGACGGACGGACATGCATAAATCGACTTAGAAAGTGATTCTATGCATATTCTCAAAAGGAACCATGTGTCTATCTCGTTTCCTTTTGCCTGTTACAAACATATGCACAAAGACATAATACCCTGTACCACAGTGTGGTGAAGGGTATAAAAAACGCTGCAATTGTTTTGATATCTACGCGTTGTTGTCGTTGTTTGCTTTCTTCTTCATCATTTTAGCAATGACAATAACAACAACAGCAACAAATTGCAATGGCCAATGACTAAATCCCCCCTTTAAGAAATGATAAATTCGCTTTCGAAGCGTTATCTGTCATTTTCCGGCCATACTTACATACAGACATATAGACTATTTTATAGTTCCACAAAAAAAAAAAGAAACATAAACAATACAGCTGTAAATAAGTGCTGTGTCGTGCTCGGTGTTTAACAATAAATTATGTGTTAAAATATTGTTATATATCCATTAATTAAATTGTAAATAAGTAAAAAACCAAAAACAACAATATCAATGGAAAAATGAAAATATATAAAAACAATATCATTGTGACAGTGACACTGTGTGTCTGTCTGCATGTTTGTTGTTTGTGACTATTGAGTCACTTCATGGATGTTTTCTTTTAATGTCATTAACTTGCTCGCTCACACAATTTTGCAGTCAAATGCAATTTTCTCTCAATAAATTTTGCATCATTTATGGCCGGGCTTTTTTTATTATTTGTTGCCAACGGCATTAACAAAAACAAAAACATGACTTGATTTTGTTAAAATTACCATAAATTTTCCAATTGTTGCTGTTGTCGTACGTGTACGAGTAGTAGCATCGCGTTCAATGCACGATCTGTAATTAATTTATCACTGTTTTGCAAAAATGATAACAAAATACAAACAAACACTTTAAATTGTTGAATTAAAGTTTTTTGTTATTGTTGTTTTGGTTTTCAAGTTAATTGAAATGTTGGTAACAAATCGATATCCATTTGTATTAAACAATTGAAGTTGACAATACAATGGAAGTTGTCATTATTGATTAATTTGCATGAAAGGATTTCATAAATGAATAACAAATCGTTTGGGAATTATTTGTAGGCATTCGGATATGGTACTTGGGTGAAAGTAACCATTTTGTCATGGTTTTAAATATATATATATATATATATATATATATATTTTTTTTTTAAAGGAAATTCACAATGATTTCATTTCGGTGAATGATGATATTATATATTGATATTATATATTATATATATATATTAATGATATTATATAAAATGTTTTCCAACAAGGATTTAATAACTTATAAACCCCACTTTCAGTATAATCGACAAATGTTGGTTAGTTAAAGCAACATGTATATTAAAGCGGACAAACATATCAAACGAATGGTAAATACACGACATTCTAAGCTAAAATTGGTATACGACGAACGATCTTCTTAATCGACAAAAGATTGCACAATCTGCATGAAATAAATCGAGAATATAATACATGGGAGCTAGATTTAAATCTGAACTGATTTAAAGCAGAAGCTATGCAAAAATTCGTTTCAATAGAACAAACATTGGAGATGCGTAGAGATGGGCAGTGGGTAAATACCCGGTAAATTGGGTAAATACCCATTTGTGGCTATTTATTTGGGTATTTTCTATAATGAATCGGTAATACAACATCTTACACCCTATTTCCGGGTTTCTGTTATCAAATCGATTTAGAATGGATAGTTTTACGATACCTTAAAGACGTGGGTAAAAACTTGGGTAAATACCCGAGTTTTTACCCAAAAATTGGGTATAAACTCATTAACTGCCGAACCACTTGACATAGGCGGCCAACATTTTGCACACATGTTTCTAATGTCAAAGCAAATATAGACATCCAACATGGGGTCCCTGGGTCCAAGTTTTGATATAGCCCCCATTTAACCATACCTCCCGATTTAAGGTACTTTTTGTCTATTAGACACATTTTACGATAAAATTGGTTATAATTTGGCATAGTGAGATCACTTCTTTCACAAAATATTCACTCGAAATGTGTTTTTTTACACAAATGGTTCATATATCAACATTATTTCCTGTATGGGGAATGGGATCTTCAAAACACACGTCAAGTGGTTCGGCTGTTAAGGAGTTTATAAATACCCAAAATCAGGACCGTTATATAGGACAGAAAACGTGGGCCAGCGTAGACAATTGGTACTCATAGATAACTCTCTGAGCCAAATTCCAGCTCAAATTGGCTAATAGATCAAAATTACCTAAAATCGGGAAGTACGGTTATATGGGGCCAATATCAAAACTTGGACCCAGGGACCCCATTTTACATTTCTATATTTGTTTTGACACTAAAAACATGCAAGTAAAATGTTGGCCACCTATGTCAAGTGATTTGGCTGTTAATGAGTTTATAACAATTTTTGGGTAAATACTCAAAATAGGGGTACCTTTGTAAGGGGGCTACCAGTAAACGTGGACCTACATACATAAAATTTTGCATGGACATTTTTTACTCAAAAAGAACACTCTGTGCCAAATTACAGCCAATTTGGTTGTAAAATGTGTCTAATAGACAAATAATGCCTTAAATCGGGAGACTTGGACCCAGGGACCCCATGTTGGATTTCTATATTTGCTTTGACACTAGAAACATGTGTGCAAAATTTTGGCCGCCTACCTGAAGTGGGTAAAAACTCGGGTATTTACACACGTCTTTAAAGTATCGTAAAACTATCCAATCTAAATCGATTTGATAACAGAAACCCGGAAATAGGGTGTAAGATGTTATATTGCCGATTCAATATAGTAAATACCCAAATAAATACCCGCAAATGGGTATTTACCCGTTAAATACCATCTCTAGAGATGCGTGACACCACTTATAGAAAATCGAATGCTAATATATATAGGAGCCATATCTACATATTAACGTTGATTCGGACAAAACGGATATATGTCTTTTCAGCTCTTCACTATGAAGAGTTCATCGTCAAAACCGACTATATAATACCCTTCACCACTTTGGGTATATTCAACATATGTATCCTAACAGATGCTGCCTTTTCGAAAGAACATTGACGAGCAATTGTACGAACATAAATATGTGATCTTCATCCATAAGTAAACCGACTAACATAAATCTACCTACACATGCCATTCTGCAACCTATGCTTAATTTTGTAAATCGATTTACACTATTTGGTAAGCTGCACTGTTTAAAATTTTATCTCAATCAGACACCCATTGATTATTTTGTGTACAATCAATATGCTATATTTAAATCTGAATCGATCTCAAGGAAACTTGTCAGAGATTAATTTATGTTAACTTCAGTACGTTGTGTCTGTCGACCTAGCTATGTGTAAATCTGAACCGATGTTCACTAAAACTTATCACACATAATTCTAGACTCAATTCAGTACGCTATACCAAAATTCCTGTAAATCGAAAAATATATAGGGGCTTTGGTATTCGGGAAATATATATAAAATGAGTCGATTTTCACAAAACCCTCGACTTAATTTAGTACGCTATGTCATAATTCTTGCTAATCGACAATTACTTAAAATCGGAAAAAATATATATAGGAACTATATCTAAATCTTTAACATAAAATGGGATGAAAATATATTTGGGAGATATATGTAAATCTGAGCCGCTTTTCACTAAACTTAGCATACATCACTCTCGACATAATTCAGTACGCTATGTCAAAATTTGGGCAAATCGTAAGATATATAGGGACTTTGGTGCACCATTTACTCGGAATCAGAAAAAATTATATATGTGAGCTATATCTAATTCTGAACCGATTTTCACGAAACTTAACACACATAATTTTAGAATTAATTCGGTACGCTATGCCATATTTCGTGCAAATCGAAAGATATATAGGGACTTTGGTGCACCATTTACATTAAATCGGAAGAAAATATAGGGGAGACTGGATCACCTTCGGCATCGGGGCACCTTCGGCAATCGCGTTTTCGATATGAAGCTCTCACCTTACATCACTAGTTTCGATACATAGGTATCGAATATCGAAATAAATAACTGACACAAAGTTTGAAATTTCTAGCTAATAAGCTTATTTAGATACATGGGTTTTTGTATTTTTATACATGTTTCTGTAATATTTCAATTCCATTTCGTAAGTATAAACTTTTAAATTTTTAAGACAATATTATAAAAAAGTGGTTAACTACGATGTGTATTATTATAGAAATATTTAAAAATATAATGTTTTTACAAAACTGATCGAAAAAAAATGAAAAAAAAAACTATAAAAAGTACATTCGGGGTACATTCGGCATTTTAAAGTGGGGGACATTCGGCCATATACAGATTGTGCAATATTATTTCTTTAAAATGTTTTTGAGTTTGTCTTTAAAAATAATCCTTTAATATGGTTTGAAATTGCATACATAAGATCAAACGTGCTTGTATTGACGAAAATGCGATAGAAAACCCCTATTTCTGATGGTGTGTGCGACGTCCGCCGCTAGAAAATAAAGTCCTATAATTCAAACATTGTGTGGCGTATTAAAACCAAATAGAGCCTTTAGAGGATCAAAATTTAAACCAGACTGATAGCGATGATAATTACCCGGCTATGGCTATGGTGCCGAATGTGCCCCATCAAATGCCGAAGCTATCCCGGGTTGGGGCACATTCAGCGAATTTGACTTTTTTTACAAAACTGTACAATTTTTTAACTAATACTATTTTTTTATATCTTTTTGGAACTATTTTTTATAATTAAGTGTCAGAGGATAATAATCAGCCATAAAGTTGTTATATATGTTGAATAAGTACTGAGATATAGAGCTTCAAAAAAAAGTGCCGAAGGTGCCCCAGTCTCCCCTACATGGGAGCTATATTTAAATCTGAACCGATTTCAATAAAACCGATTTTGCAAAAAGTTGGGGAAAAAGAAATCCGTTATTATACCCTTCACCACACTATGGTACAGAGTATTATGTCTTTATGCATATGTTTGTAACAGGAAAAAATACTCGAGATAGACCCATGGTTCTTTTTGAGAATATGCATAGAATCACTTTCTGAGTCGATTTATACATGTCCGTCTTTCCGTCCATGTATTTTTGTTAACAAAGTACAGATCGCATTTATGATCCGATTTTGATGAAATTTGGCACAGGTCACTTAAGGGGACCCAGCCCCCGCCCCCCCCCCCTTCTCGGGGTCAACATTTTTTTTATTTAATTCGAATCTACACTAATTCAAGAATGTCCCTACAATTTTTTCAAGTGAAAATCTCAAGAACTCTTGAAGATATAGCCGATTTATTGTGTCAGCATCAAGTGACGGCTAAAGGGCTTCTCAAACTTTAAACGCGTTTTTCTCTTTTGCGAATGGCGGGCACGATAACTCAAAAACTAATAACCCAATCGATTCCAAATTTTTACACGTTTCTCTGTGAGTGTATAACTATCGTATTAATTAGGAACTTTCCTTACTGGTTTTTGGTAAAAAAACGGCGATTTTCCAAAAATATTTTTTTCAATGGTCCGCCATTTCGTTAATTTTAGAGCGAAGTTCATACGAGAGCCAGACATGTACTCTTTCTAACACCGTTGAAATTTTCGGATTCCGATGTTCCAGTGAAGAGTTATCATGCACGCCATCAAAAATAAAGACTTTTCTTCAATCACAAAAAACAACAACAAAAGAACAACAAAATTTTTTGTAAATTTTTTTTCTTCCTTTTTAAGTCTTCAAATATATATGTGCAAAGTTACAAACCTTAACAAGCATTGGTATTAATTTACCAGCCCATTTAAAATCTTAAAAATAAAAAAATCGAGGATTGGGGGTTCCCTTAATTTGCAAAATTTTGTACAGAGTACTGAATTAGGTCCCGACTGATGTATGCGATATTTCTAGATCTACAAGATATTGTAGATATTAACATGTCTTGCATGTACCCATAGTGGTGAAGGGTATCATATAGTCGGCCCCGTCCGACTTTTGAACTTTCCTTACTGGTTTTATATGAACTATAGGACTTTATTTAACATGCTTCGGAATGATGCACCGTTTTGATGTATGATTTGTTGCCATTTTAAAGGTAACTTCATAATGCCTCTCTCATAGAAATTCTGCTCTCTATTTGCAAAAAACTCTAGTATTCGATTTTCACAATCCTTCCTAGATACCAATTTTGTATCGTAAAAAAAAATTTTGCAATGCTAGAAAAAGATGATAATCGCTTGGTGCCAAATCCAAACTGTATGGCAAATGAAAAACTGTAAAATGTACCGAATTTTCTCTTTGTTCACTTCCATTATTAACATCCTGTAACTCACAATTGTAGGCACCAAACAAAAAACAGCAAAATGTTTTTACTACGAAATGTCACGCTTCCAATGAGCACAAATCTGAAAATATTTGATCGATACTTTACGAGAAATCTATCAGTACAGCCATCTGCCGAAAAAATAATGGATTTCATTTTCACAACCTAATATATATGTGAGCAATATTTAAAATTGAACCGATTTCAATGAAACTGAGCACACTTCAATCTGTAGGTAATTCGGTACGCTTTGAAACTAAGTAAGAACTGATTGAGGGACATGCATAAATCGCCTCAGAAAAAGATGCTATGCCTATTTTCAAACATATCCACAAATACGTAATACCCTGTACAAGTGTTGAAGCGTATAAGAATAATCAGAGAGATCACAATTCGGCGTCAGCTTAATTTCAGCTAATCTTTTAATAATCGTACAACGTGTCTACACTGATAATCGATATAGAACCAAACGTATGCATATTTGAAGATATTCTATATTAAAACCAGTAAGGAAAGTTCAAAAATCGGACGCGGCCGACTATATGATACCTTTCACCACTTTGGTTACAGGCAATACATGTTAATATCTACAATGTCTTGTAGATAGAATGGTCGTAGAATCTTTGGAGGACCATTGAGATGAAATCGGGGGAATTAAATGTGCCATTTAGATAAATATTTGAACCAATTGAAAAACCCCATGCACATACCATTCTGAAATCAATGAAAAATTGCATGTAAAACAGACTTAGATTCTTTGGTGTACCATTTGTATGAAATGGAGTCAAATTATGTATGGGAGCTATATATAAACAGATGGACCTAATTGAGTAACCGTTGCATACACTATTTGTTTTTTGTAATCTATATATTTAATTTAATACCCTCTGCCAAAATTCGTGTAACCACCATTTACATAAAATCGAACGAAACCATTAAGGAAAGTACTAAAGTCGGACGGGGCCTACTATATGATACCCTTTACCACTTTGGGTATATTCAACAGCTGAATCCTAAGAGACGTCGAATTTTTGAAAGACCATTAACATGAAAATGGATGCATAAATATGTCATTCTGCAACCTATACTAAATTTTTCATTTGGTCAGATATAGGGTTGCTTCTTACAATGTGAATTATGTAAAAAAGCACATATCAATATATATATATATATATATACATACATATATATACGCTATATTGAAATATAACCGATTTTACTTATTTCAGTATTTTTTTGCGCTTATCGGCAACATTTTGAGTTCTTGGTGCATCGTGTACTTAAAATCGGGAGAAAATATATAAAGGAGCTCTATCCAAATCTGAACCGATTTCAAGACTTTCCACATGCTAGGTTATATTAACTTCAGTACATTGTGCAAAATTTTGTGTCAATCGGTCTACCATTGGGTCCCCACATCATTCTAGACCTAATTCAGCACACTATACCAAATTTCGTGCAAATCGAAAGAAATATAGGGACTTTGGTGGACCATTTACATTAAATCGGACGAAAATATATATGGGAGCTATATCTAAATCTGGACCGATATTCAGGAAACTAAACACACATCATTCTAGACCTAATACATTACGCTATGCCAAATTTTGTGCAAATCGAGAGATATATAGCGAATTTGGTACACTATTTACATTAAATCGTACGAAAATATATATTGGAGCTATATCTAAATCTGGACCGATTTTCAGGAAACTTAAGGGGACCCCACCCATTCCCGGGGTCAAAAATTTTGTTGATATAATTCGAATCTACACTAATTAATGAATGTTCCTACAAAATTTCAAGTGAAAATCTCAAGAACTCTTGAAGATATTGCCGATTTATTGTGTCAGCATCAAGTGACGGCTGAAGGGCTTCTCAAACTTAAAACGCGTTTTTCTCTAAACATTTTTTTCTGAATGGCGGGCACGATAACTCAAAAACTAATAACCCAATCGATTTCAAATTTTTACACGTTTCTCTGTAAGTGTATAGCTATCGTATGAACTAGGATAAAGCCAACCGGTAAAGATCTTCCTTATTTTTTAACTTGGTTTTTGGTAAAAAATCGGCGATTTTCCAAAAAAAAATTTTCAAAGGTCCACCATTTTGTTAATTTTAGAGAGAAGTCAATAATCCTAGTTCATACGAGAGCCAGACATGTACTCTTTCTAACACCGTTGGAATTTTCGGATTCCGATGTTCCAGTTAGGAGTTATCATGCCCGCCATCAAAAATAAGGACTTTTCTTTAATTGCAAAAACAATAACAAAATTTTTTTGTAAATTATTTTTCTTCTCTTTTAAGTCTTCAATTATATATGTGCAAAGTTACAAACCTTAATTTTTGGTATTGGTATTGATTTGCCAGACAAATTTCGTGCAAATTTAAAATTATATAGGAACTTTGTACACCATTTAAATTAAATCGGACAAAAATATATATGGGAGCTATATCTTAATCTGAACCGATTTTTCCCAATTTCAAAAAGGTTCGTCCTTGGGCCAAATAAGTGACCTATGCCAAATTTCATCCAATTCGGATCATAAATGCGACCTGTACTTTGTTTACAATTTAACATGGACAGACAGACAGACAGACGGATGGACGGACATGCATAAATCGATGTATAAGTGATTATATACATAGTCTATCTCGCTTCCTTTTGCCTGTTACAAATATATGCAGAAACCCTGTAAAACAGTGTGGTAAAGGGTATAAATATATATAAGACCTATATCAAAATCTGAACCGATTTCAACAAACCTTATCACGCATCATTTTTTTCTCAATATTATTCGCTATGTAAAATTTTACACAATCAGACAAATATAGGGAGTTTTGTGTATCATTCACAAAAAACCGGACGAATCGACTTTAACTAAACTTCGCAGACACCAGTCTGGACCTAAATCAGTACTCTGTGCAAAATTTTGTCCATATCGGACTAATATTGGGAGTTTGGTGTATCATTCACCAAAAAATCGGACGAAACTATATATGTGAGCTATATCAAAACCTGACCCAATTTTAACAAAACTCCGCACACATAAGCATGGACCTGATTCAGTGAGCTGTGCAAAATTTTGTCCCAATCGGACAAATATTGGGAGTTTGGTGCATCATTTACATAAAATCGGACGAAACTATATATGGGACCTATATCTAAATCTGAACCGATTTTCTCCTATTTCAATAGGGGTCGTCCTTGGGCCAAATAAGTGAACTGTGCCAAATTTCATCCAAATCGGATCATAAATGCGACCTTTACTTTGTTAACAAAAATTCATGGACGGACGGACATGCGTAAATCGACTCAGAAAGTGATTCTATGCTTATTCTCAAAAGGAACCATGGGTCTATCTCGATTCCTTTTGCCTGTTACAAACATATGCACAAAGACATAATACCCTGTACCACAGTGTGGTGAAGGGTATACAAAATCAGCATCATACGGAGGCTGGTATTATTATTGCACAAACGTTGATGATCAGTGTCAATGTTATGTACATTGCTTAACTCGTGCTCGTTAACTTAAACAAAATATCGAGTTTTGTTTGTATTATTTCAAACATGACAAAAAAACGAAATATTACACTTAGCACTCTGTTCACACCTTGTATTTACAACCATTTATGGACTTTTTGCATTGCAATGTGCGGAGGTTTTTTTTTTGCATTTACCAGTGGGTGTATACCGGCGAATCTATACAAATTAATGATAGTTTCGAATTTAATCAGATTAAATATTTCATTGGCTGTTGTTAATATATATCGAGATTTTCCAGCCGCCAGTAGTGTTAACATATGAAATTAATGAGATGATGATACTGATAGATATCTACTGTAAAAATATTATGACATATATTGCAAAAAAGTTAATTTTTTCAATTATTACAAAATGGCATTTTTGGTAATCTGACAGAAATAGAAATTTTGTTTAGAAATGCCTTGTTAACCATGAATTAAAGACATTAACAAAATTTTCAATTAAGAGGATTCCTTAGTGATCCAAATATTACGATTTGTTACAAGTGTTATGTGGGTATAAGGCGTTGTTTTTTTATTTTATTTATTTATTAATTTTTTTTGAAAGAACTCAGAGCACTGTTGAAGATCAGTAGCGAAGCCCTAATCTATATTCGCCCTTGACGTACCTCCTTGGTGAACAATGACATATTTTTGTACCCTTCACCAAACTGTGGCACCAAACTGTGGAAGCTATACCAAAAAGATTGCTCAAATTCCAGATCTGAAATATCACATTATGTTCGTCTATTAAGAATCCCTGAGTTTCATCACTTCTATAAAGACTTCTTGAGCTCCAACACGTCTCCAACAACTTCCAGAGCTCCAGCTCTTCTATAAAGACTTCCTGAGCTCCAGCTCGTCTATAAAGATTCGATGAGCTCCTGTTTATCTATAAAGACCCCTGAGCTCCATCTCCTCTATTAAGACTTCCTGAGCTCCAGTTATTCTATAAAGATTCCCTAAGCTTCACCTTGTCTATAAAGACTCCCTGAGCTCCATCTCCTCTATAAGGACTTCCTGAGCTCCGTCTACAATAACTCCTAGATACAATAACTCCTACTGATTAAAAATATATGCAAATGTTTTATTGGGACACTGGTGATGAGAAATTCAATATATACTCCAGTTTTTGGTGATAGCATCAAATTCATTGAAAATATATGTATACAAATTTCCTCTTTAAATTTATTAAACAAACATCCACACCAGGAAAAAGAATTAAGCTTGGTGTTAACAAAATTATATTCCTGACACAATTCACAAAACCAATCCTTTTTTCCTTACTATTTGTGGCAAGTCATTCATTCGTTAACTGAAATAAACTTCAATGTGGAATTTATTATTCCTATATTGCAATAATGCCCTTGGAGGGCACTTACGGCAAGGAGGACTGGTAGGAAAAAAGCGGTAACACCTATCCAAATGCCCGCAACAATCAATGACTCAATAATATTTACTTTACAAGCACAATGGCATACCAACTACCTCCATACACACCTACATACCTATGGTGTGTAGATCTTCAAGTAAATAACGACACTCGTTTAAATGTTTTATATATTAATTAAAAATGTGTATACAGTAAACAATAAAAGAAAATATAAACAAAAAAGCAACAAAATAAAATCAATTGCGAAATTCGTTAAAAAAACTGTTCAATTCATTGCATACTTTCAGGCAGGCATATATGGATGGCCACAAGTATGCTACAGAAACATAATCATCATCAGCATCAGCATGAGCGACAGCAGTAAAACACTCGAAATAAACCCAGAAAAACAGGCCACATCACTGTCACTCAAACAGCCAGCCTTCCAGCTAGACGGACATCCATCCATTCATTCGCTCTATCACTGACTCATTTCCATCAGACACAATGTATTGCTGCCATTAGCTGGAATCTCTTCCACCAATGGGATGGCATTTCGAATGCCAGTAAATGGGCAATGTATCAATTAATTCAATTGAATTGTTGCAATCAATGTTTTTGATAACCTTAAGGGATTAACACTGACCGAGCATATAGATGGTTCCGAAAATAGCTACGAAATATGCACACATGGCTGCCAGCCAGCCAACCCACCCACACATAAGCACAAAAAATACCTCCAATATGTATTTTTTGTGCAACCAACTTACTGGGAGAAATTGCGAAAGACTTTAAAAAGGTGGATAAAATGCAATGTGTGGTAAATGCAATTTATTTCAGTGTGCAAAACGATTTTGAGTGGTGGAAATTTTCTTTGCGAGCATTTTAAAGACCTAAAAGGACAAATTTGCCATAGGTCGCGTTTTTGAGATATGGCGTGATGAATATTTTGCTGGTAACAATAAGGTTCTTGAAGAAAAATCGTTGCATATTTGTCTGCGGTCATTGCAAGTCATTTCTGTGATGACATGTCTTAAGACAAATGGAATGAGGTATATTTTTGTAAAACATATCCGCCTTCTTTCTCGAGTCCTTTTGCGCCTCTTTCGATCTTAGCTTTTCGTAACTAAATACGATAAAAATATATTTTCTGACAAAACATGTCGCTCTTTAGATATTAGCTAGAGCCCTTTAAAGACAAGAAATCAACCCCCTTTAAACGATTCTTGCTCAGAAACTTTGAAAAAAATTATAAAATAAAAAATCGTTTACGCTCCCCCATATTATGGAAGGAATATTTCGTTCAAATGATTCCAAAGATATATCTTTTTCGTCAGTCTAATGTGTTTCAGTCGAAGTCCCGATTTAAGGAGAACCTTCAATTCACGGCTTCAAAAAATGAATTTTTATATCATTCACCTCACTGTGGTATAAGCTATTATGTCGTTGTGCATATGTTTCCAAAAGACAAAACGAAAAATATGATAAGCCCACCGATACTGTTGAGTGATTCTATGCATAATCACTTTCTGAGCCGATACATGCAAGTCCGACCGTCTGTCCAAATTAAATTTTAAACGAAGTACAGGTTGCATTTATAATACGATTCATTTACCACAGCTCATTTTACAATATTACACCACAGTCCAAATGTTTGTCCGATTGAGACGAAATTTTGCATAGCTTAGCTAAATTCAGTCTGGAATGACGTGTGTTAAGGTTCTTTGAAATCGATTCAGATTTATATATAGCTTCCGTATATACTTTCGGCCGATTTTATGAAAGGGATACACCAAAGTCCCACGGTTTGTCCCAATGAAACGAAATTTGGAATAGGTACCGTATTGAACTTTAAAGTTTTCTGATATTTGTTAAGTTTTCCGATAATGATGAAATTTTGTACAGGGTGGTTTAGCGAGTCCACAATGTCGTGCATTAAATTTCGTTTAAGCCAGTACATATTAACATATAGCTTTAAGTCATATATTAATAGTACTTCGGCTTCATCTCACCTATAAATAATAATTGGGATTTAGCTCGTCTACAATCGCGATTTTAAACTGATCTGTAATACATCTTTCGTATTGTCGATAAAAAAAATCCCTGATCTCTAGCTTATCTGTAATAGCTCTTCTCTTAATGGCCTGCAGATCGACTATAATATCTTTCTGAGCTCCAGCTCGTCTACAAATAATCTTTGAGCTTTAGCTCGTCTATGAAGACTGCTGGTGCTTCAGTTCGCCTATGAAGAATCTCTGGGCTTTAGTTCGCCTATAAATAATCCTTGTACTTCAATTCGCCTATAAAGCCTACCTGAGCCTTTGTCCGTCCCTTTATTAAGACCCTCTGAACTCCAGCTCGTCTATAAAGACTCTCTGAGCTTCAGTTCGTATATAAAGATTTCTATAAAGATGTCCTTACCTCCACCTATAAATAATACTTGGGATTCAGCTCGTCTACAAAAAATCTCGATTTTGAACTGATCTGTAATGAATCTTTCGTCTTGTCGATAAAAATCCCCTGATCTCTAGCTTATCTGTAATAGCTCATCTATAAAGATTTTCTGTGTTCAATCAAGTCTATAAATAGTGCTCAAATTCCAGATCATATATGAGAACTTAATGTCGTCTATAACAACTCTTTGGGCTCCATGTCCTCTTTAAAAACTATCTAGGCTCTTGCTCATCTACAATGACCTCCTCCTCAGTAAAGGCTCTCTAAGGAAAAGGTTATGATTTAATGGCCTGCAGATCGACTATAATATCTTTCTGAGCTCCAGCTCGTCTATGAAGAACCTTGAGCCTCAGCTCTTCTACAAATAATCTTTGAGCTTCAGCTCGTCTATAAAGACTACCTGAGCTCTCTATTTAGACTCCCTGAACTCCAACTCGTTTATAAAAAGACCCTTAATTTCAGCTCTATGAAGACTGCTGGTGCTTCAGTTCGCCTATGAAGAATCCCTGGGCTTTAGTTCGCCTATAAATAATCCTTGTACTTCAATTCGCCTATAAAGCCTACCTGAGCCTTTGTCCGTCCCTTTATTAAGACCCTCTGAACTCCAGCTCGTCTATAAAGACTCTCTGAGCTTCAGTTCGTATATAAAGATTTCTATAAAGATGTCCTTACCTCCACCTATAAATAATACTTGGGATTCAGCTCGTCTACAAACAATCTCGATTTTGAACTGATCTGTAATGAATCTTTCGTCTTGTCGATAAAAATCCCCTGATCTCTAGCTTATCTGTAATAGCTCATCTATAAAGATTTTCTGTGTTCAATCAAGTCTATAAATAGTGCTCAAATTCCAGATCATATATGAGAACTTAATGTCGTCTATAACAACTCTCTGGGCTCCATGTCCTCTTTAAAAACTATCTAGGCTCTTGCTCATCTACAATGACCTCCTCCTCAGTAAAGGCTCTCTAAGGAAAAGGTTATGATTTAATGGCCTGCAGATCGACTATAATATCTTTCTGAGCTCCAGCTCGTCTATGAAGAACCTTGAGCCTCAGCTCTTCTACAAATAATCTTTGAGCTTCAGCTCGTCTATAAAGACTACCTGAGCTCTCTATTTAGACTCCCTGAACTCCAACTCGTTTATAAAAAGACCCTTAATTTCAGCTCTCTATAAAGACTCCTGGTGCTTCAGTTCGCCTATGAAGAATCCCTGGACTTCAGTTTGTCTATAAATAATCATTGAACTTTAGTTCGCCTATAAAGACTACCCAAGCCTCAGTCCGTCCCTTTATTAAGACTCTCTGAACTCCAGCTCGTCTATAAAGACTCCCTGACCTTTAACTCGTCTATAAAGACTCCATGAGATTCACCTTGTCTATAAAGACTCTCTGAGCTTCGTATATAAAGATTCCCAGAGCTCCATCTGGTCTATAAAGATGTGCTTACCTCCACCTCGTCCAAAAGGACATATTTTCATTCTCTGAGGTTTATTTAGACTATATAGACACATTAGAGTTCCAAAATTGTATAAAAAAACCTCCTAAATTCTAACTCGTATATAATAATATGTATAGAACATCGCGGCTCCAGCTCGTTTATGACAACTTACTGTGCTTAAGTTTTTAGTTAAAACCTCAATCTCAACTTACTCCTAAGGACAACATGAGCTTCAGCTCATCAAAAAGAATTACTGAGGCTGTAGGACACATGAAGAAAACGGCCAAATTTTGAGGCGCATAAATGACAATAAATAAATACGACAGTTTGAGAGGCATACTATTTTTTTCACACAGTCTTCTAATTCATGGTATGTACAACCAGAATTATTTATTGATCGGCCCCTATGTAGCCCTACCCGAAACATGGAGAATATTTGGTACCCTGGGTCGAATAATCACTATTACAACGTATACGCTACGATACACAATTCTAATGCAATTTGGTCGAGAAGATAAAATCTTGAGATTGGTCCCTCTATTTCTGGGAACTCTGCATTCTTTGAGAGGTCTTTCAGTCTTCT
The DNA here is from genome assembly GCF_032173495.1 of Musca vetustissima. Classification (NCBI taxonomy): domain Eukaryota; kingdom Metazoa; phylum Arthropoda; class Insecta; order Diptera; family Muscidae; genus Musca; species Musca vetustissima. The sequence goes on along the minus strand of NW_026874227.1, from coordinate 85,819 downwards.
TAATTTTCCAAGAATTTTGTTCAAAGGTTGACAAATGCTGGGCAGTGACATAGGGAATGTTCCAATGTTTCTTTGTCTTTCCCATAGCTCATTATACATCCTGTAAATGTGCTTAGATGCTATGATGTCCTGTGAGAATACCAGTCATTCGGCTAATATTGGGTCTCCCCATGACTCATTTCTAGACGTGTTGCGCTAAAAGGTTTGACACTATTCACATCTATATTGTCTAGTCAGTAGCACTTCTGGCGAATACGCTGGATATCTCATTGCCTATGATTATTGTATCACTCGCTGCCCAAATGATTCGTACAAAATCTCCTGTAAATGTGCTTAGAGGCTATGATCTCCTGTGAGAATATCTGTCAGTCGGTTAATATTGAGTCTCCCCATGACTCATTTCTACATCTGTTGCGACAGAAGGTTTGACACTGTTCACATCTATATTGTCTAGTCAGTTGCACTTCTGGCGAATACGTTGGCTATCTCAATGCCTATGATTATTGTATCACTCGCTACCCAAATAATTCGTACAAAATCTCGTCAAATTGCTTATGTTTTTTTTTAATTCCATTCTAGTTTTTAAATTAACTGATTTGGAGTTTATTGCGTTAATAGCTTGTTTACTATCCGTCACTATATTTTCTATATCCTCGTCATAGTTAAAACTTAACCACTGTAGATACTCCGTTATAGGTTTATCCTCCGCCTATATGATCGTAATGTGATCTGGTCGGCGAAGTGAAATTTCAGTCGCGTGTTTTTCAATAAAAAAAGTCCCTGCTAGCCGGGAGCTATCTTTGTAACAATAGTTTCCACAGGTCATTTGAATCCCATCAGACTCTATATAGTATCAGAGTTTCACATTGTGTGACCTGTCTTGTTTCCGGTATTCGGTCTGACTAAAAATTGTCGAGATATCGTTTCATTTCGAGACATTGTTTCATATTTGAAACGAAGCCATATATATATAGACCGGATGTTCTCTGTCCATTGCTGTCTACCAAACTAAAGACGCATATATTAGAATTGGCCTAATAACGCTTTTGTAGATCTTCGGATTGAAATCTATCTTAGAGCCTACAGTTCATCTGATGAAGGACCAGCAACTGTCGGACTTTTTGACCCATTGCTGTATGTGTTCGTTGGGTTCCTCATACTGTCCTATTTGTTTCATTCTGGTAATAAGATATATCACCGTCTCTTATAATGATTCACGTTTTGATTCGCCTTATGAAAGGCGATTAGGATTCTTTCCCCTTACAAGTATTATAGCGTCGTCTGGATAAAAGAATGCTTCAAATCCCTCCTCGGTTAAGGTTTTTACAATAATAGATGAAAAACACATATTTATGAGGAATAAATCAAGACAAATATCATCACAGATCTGGATTGCTTTATCTATCTATTCCCTAGCATATGGCTGACCCTGACTATGCATATCGGGAAAACTCAAAATGATTCTAAGTATTGGATAAGTGTTCCAGTGATGACATACAGCTAATGTGTACATTTCATGTTTTGACATATCGCCCATAATATTGGGGACCTTTATATTACAAAGGTCCAGTCATCATTATTTTTAAGATTTTATGTGAATTTCCTCGGCGAAGTACCTGTATTTTGGCATTCCAGATTCATGGTGGGTAAAAACAGAAAAATGTTAGTAAAGGGCCCTTTACACCATGATTCTGGAATCCCAAAATACAGCTACTTCGCCGAGGAAATTCACATAAAATCTTAAAAATAATGATGACTGGACCTTTGTAATATAAAGGTCCCCAATATTACGGGCGATATGTCAAAACATGAATCTCTTATAATAATTTTCGGTGCAATTGTACACCAGGGTAACTTCGACAAGAAAATAACTTTGACATAACTTCCATATACAAGTCCCAGCCCACTTAAGGTATATTGTTAGTCCTAACCGAAGTATTTTAACCTGAATGTCCCGTAATTCGATACTTCGTTTTCTCGAAGGACAAAACAGCCTGACTGACAGATTTGCATGTTATGGCATATATTTAAGGATTTCCTCATATACCAATATACTCTTCAATTCTATTCAACATCGATAGTGGGAGAAATTTAATGCCCTAGTTCTTTAGATTTCCAGAAAAAAATTCTCTTTGAAACTATTTTGAAAAAAAAAATCCAACATTATTTCTTAGCTCATTTTGATATTTACCCTACCCAACCCGTTTTATATACGCCATTTTAAGTACATTTCATTGCGGTTAAAACAACACGCTCTGACCAACGAAATTAAAAAATCAATTCATTTTTTCCGGCTGCCCGTTGTTCGACTCCGGACAGTATCACTAAGTAAGTGGACGAGTAAATGTGTGTCAGGCCACAGATGAGGCCATTGATAATTATGGTGGTGATGATGGTGGCATCGAAATTAAAACGAAACCCAAAATTTGGATCTTTTGTTCTAGGCGGTGGTGTTGCTGCACTAGCAGATTTTTTATTGCTGCACATTTAACACACATCTGGGCTTGGGTGTTCGGTGTACATACAAATGCATACATATGATTGCCCTGCTTTTACTGTCAAATTAAATGAACATTAAAGCCGTTCTTTCACTATTCATCTATGGTTTATGGGCACATTTACAGTAAATAAATGTGAATTGATTCTTCCTATGGGGTGATGGACATAAGGTATTGGAGGGGTGGATTAAAGATGAACAACTAGGAAGACAATAGCTATCCTTAAATGGGTGCTATACCAATATAGGGACCTATATTGCTCGGTACCGTTAGAATGAGAATCTGAAAAATCAAATCAGATCCAATTAGGATGAAAAACGAGCACACCCTCTGAGAACCACAAATACCAATTGCATCTCTCACCGAAAATTCATTATCGACCCATATTTACACTCCAACCCCACTTCTTTGATCCTCTTAAAGCATTACTCAACCTCATCAATGTACTTTAGATGCAAGTCAAGCAAAGGACTTTGCCACTTTCACTGCTCTCATTTCTCAAAAAGCTTAAACGACAAGATATTCATCTCGGGGACGTAAATTTTCACCAGAATTAGACGAATTTTTGGCTGACAAGCCATTTCCATTACACAACTGACATCGATGGACTTTGCTTCCGTCGATGTCTTCTTATGGCCAAAAAGGACATGTTCAAATGTCCCCAGAAAAAACTAACAACAACAACAAAGAAGAGACTGCAGCAAACCCCTGTCTTTGTGGTAGCAACGTAAAAAGAAAACAATCAACATAATTAAGCTGCATGTTGCATATTCATACTGTCACGCATGTACACACACACACACATCTAGATGACACTGACTGGCATTCGTTAAGGCGTGTTGTTACGTGTGTTGCCGTTTTCTATTTTCACATCTTTAACTCGCATCTGTGGCCAGCCATGGTATGTTCTTCCATGGAATAGCCTCACACGCACACACACACTTTGAAATGCGGCGTGATTCACACTGACCACAGTCACTTGTGTTGAATGGCGGTTTACCCCATAATCACACCATCCCGGCCAGTGAACCACTGTGTGCACCATTGTAATGGACTTTTGGGGCATTATTTTTGAACGTCGTTCTCCGCCTTGTTATTGGTTACTTGCCAATTACCATATTGATCTGCATATCAGGGAGTTGCTGCAACAAAAGGCATATGACCGAACGACCAACCAAGCTACCGACCACCAGAGTTTATCGTAAAGGACAATTGATGTGAGTGACACTCTGTTGCTTCGTAGAAAACTCAGATGTTGTGTTTTGCGAGTATTTGTGGCCTAAAACACAAATGCATGGCTGCGGAATGAATTTAAGATTCAGGTTTTGTAGAGTTTTCCGTAAAACAAAGCCATAGGCGAGGGATATCTTCGTCTAAAAGGATTGGCTTTATTAGAGGAATAAATAATTGAAATGTTTCGCAATGCAATTTATATCGTTAGTTAGTGGACAACGGATATTTTAGGAGTAAAAATTAATATTATGAACTGAAATATTAATTTAGTCAAGAAATATAGCTTAAATTGTTATATGTTGGTAAAAACAGTAATTTTGGAGTGTCCGTTTGCCATTGACATACATACATAACCTGTAAGGAAAATGGTAAAGTCGGACGGGACCGACATTATGATACCCTACACAACCATCCGTGAACTATCTATAGATAGATCTATACTCCGTGTCTGGGCAATATCTCGCAATATTTGCCACCTCTTGACAGACCAGATGACAATAGCTCCTCCAAAAAGGTGGGTATAGGCTCAATATTTCGCGGCGTTACAAATTCTTGGAGCCATAATATTTACAGCAAAGTTATGTATGATATACAAATGATAGTGTTTTGGTGTGTTCTTCCATATATCACTTACATTTTTAAATTTTTAGCAAACGCATAGACACCATTTAGGACCTGCTTACTGCTTTGCAAACAAAGCAGCAACAGCAAACTATAATGGACGGACGGACGAACGGCCGGACACACATGTCTAGATAAAGTCAGCAAGACGAGGACCAATATTTCGCGGCGTTACAAACTTTTGGGGCTGCACAAAGCTATAATACCCTGACAACATAGTTGTGTAGGGTATAATAAATTCATATAAGAAAACCCGCTTATAAGAACTTTTTCGGATGTTCTTATATCGGCGGTCTACTGTATTGGGTATCTTTAATCAGAATCAGCTGTAAATTAATAATTTGGATTCATTTTGGCTACCAGATCCGCATACGAAAACCAGTAAATTCAAAAGTCGGACGGGCCGACTATCGTAAAGTCGCTTAACTGAAAAATATCGGAAAAGTGAAATTGATTTCCTTCACCATTACATTTTATGTTAATCGCCTACAATTAACTCCGCATAAGTGAAACTTTGCATAACTGAAAATATCGGATAACTGAAATAGCTTTTGGAGTCAAATATTCCAATTTCCCTGAAATCACTCCGTATTACTGAAAATTGTGAGAATGAAGGATAATGACAGAATATTTTGCATTGAGGAATACACATCTTCAAAGCCCATTCTAACAGACAGATAAGGAAGAATGTTACTCATTTACAATCCCATATTACAGGCAAGTCAGATATTAAAAAGACTTAAATCGGCTAGTATGAAACGTTACGCATAAAAAATCTTTTGAGGAGTGAACATGTCAACCAGTTTCTATTTCTGTCGTCTATTTTCATAAAATTAGAGACCTACGAATTCGATATAAAATATGAATTATTGAAATTCCTAAAACTTGAAAATGTTTCCCTTATGAGAAGTTTGGATAACTGAAATTATTTTCAGTTAACCGAACTCCGCATAAGTGAAAACATCGGATAACTGAAACAGACATCCAGTTTTTTTCCGTTTCAATAAAGCGGAGTCGACTGTAAGATCTATATATAAATGAACGTATTTGAGCTACCATGGCATCCACCATTTGGTATGCTGCAACACAGTGCGCTATCCAAAATGTATCTCGACACAAAATCCAATACACGTTATTCTAGGTTCGATTTGATACGTTGTGCACTTATTCGTCCTTAGCGGACAAACTTTAGCTATTTGGTACATAATTTTGATAAAATTAGGTGAAAGAATATATGGAAGCTATATCTAAACCTGAAACGTCTTCAATCCAATACGTTGCACCATTTACATAAAAACGGACGAAAATATATATGAGAGCTATATCCAAATCTGAACCTATTGCATCAAACGGATGTCAACCTGTAGTAACTTCAATAAGGTATGCAAAAATTTGTCTTAATCGGAAAACATTAAAAATTCGTCCATTTACATAAAATCGGACAAAACTTTATATGGGAGCTATATCTAAATCTGAACCGATTTCAAAAAAAACATCGCATACATCGATCAGGACCTAAGTCAGTACTCTGTGCAAATTGGATCATAAATGCGACCTGTACTTTGTTAAAAAGCAAAACATGGACGAACGGACGGACATGCATAAATCGACATAGAAATTATTCTATGTGTATTCTCAAAAGGAACCATGGGTCTATCTCGATTCTTTTTGCTTGTTACAAACATATGCTCAAATACATAATACCCTGTACCACAGTGTGGTCAAGGGTATAATAAATTTATTTTTAGAAACTCAAATAAAATATAATATCTGTAGTCAATAATGGGTAGGGCCTCCCTTATTTTGAATAAGTTCAAAAATCCTATCCATCATACTGTCTATCAAATTTCTGTCGCAAATCTTCGTCGATTGACCACTATTCATCGATAATCACTCCTTTGGGGTTAAATACAGTTTGGTATTGGCGATTTTCGGCATATACACGACTCGTCAAGATTGCCCATATGTTCTCGATCGGATTCTGACACGCAGTGTATAGTCAAATACATCTGTCCTGGATCCTATCCGTATTCGTTCAATTGACATTAGTTGGCCAACCACATTATATTCTTTACTTAGCGTTTTTTCAACGTTCACAAACATTTCTTAAATTCGCATAAAAAAACAAACAGAAATCAAGGATTTTTCAAATCTCTTCAAACATGTAGTCCACTCTTTTAATCTGCATTTCATCATAAATTGTTTCTCTTCATATTCAAAACATCTACGTTTCAAATAAATCTTACATAATAACTTCTAAGAACATTCTATCATCTATCTTTCGGAAGTGACAGTGGTAGTGTTAGTCTATGTGCCAAAGTTTTGCCAAAAACTGCTCGCAGCGTGTTGTACTTAAGTAAATTGGCTGAACGAAAACTACAAATTTGCGAAAGACAATAGAAATGACCATAAATAAAACCAAGGACTCCAATAAAAAACGACAAAAACAACAACAGTGTAGAGGAAGCCAACAAATATAACTGGCCACCAGCAGCAAATGGGATGCAAGAACAACAACAAATTGTATATATTTTTTCTGTTTGCCGAAGAAATACTATTACCAATAGAATGGACCACCGACAGACTACTGCTGACTGCCCGACTGCCTGGTGGGTTGTTTGATTGGGCGTTTTAGTTCGCTTCGCTTTTGGCTGTTGCTTCCGACAAATATATGTTTACAATATTCATATTTATGGCATTGCAACGAGAATATTCATTCACATGTTGAAAGGTCCAATAGAGCACAAAAAATAAAAAAAAACTGTGCTAAGTACCAAAAATATTCGTTGCGAGGGACTATGGAAGAGCGAAAGTGATAAAACAAAGAATGGTTATACCACTGGTAGTTTTCGGCTGCGTTAGAATCGTGATGAGAGGGTGAGGTGGCTTTGAGGTGATTGAATATATGGCATATTTGTAAAGAATCCAAGTCAAGATGGAACCGTAAAATTATTTTTCAAAAATCCACGCTGCCGAATTCATCACTCAGGCTGGAAAGCATATCGGAGATATTGTGACCGGGATCCGAATTAAGGGAACCCCCCCCATTCTCGATTTTATTTTTTCAAGATTTTCAATGGGCTGGTAAATCAATACCAATGCTTGTTAAGGTTTGTAACTTTACACATATACAATTGAAGATTTAAAAGAGAAGAAAAATAATTTACAACAAAATTTTGTTATTGTTTTATTGTTGTTTTTTGTTATTAAAGAAAGGTCCTTATTTTTGATGGCGGGCATGATAACTCCTCACTGGAACATCGGAATCCGAAAATTCCAACGGTGTTAGAAAGAGTACATGTCTGGCTCTCGTATGAACTAGGATTATTGACTTCGCTCTAAAATTAACAAAATGGTGGACCTTTGAAAAAATATTTTTGGAAAATCGCCGATTTTTGACCAAAAACCAAGTTAAAAAATAAGGAAGATCTTCACCGATTGGCTTTATCCTAGAGAAACGTTGCAAAATGTGGAACCGATTGGATTATTAGTTTTTGAGTTATCGTGCCCGCCATTCGCAAAAAAATGTTTAGAGAAAAACGCGTTTAAAGTTTGAGAAGCCCTTTAGCCGTCACTTGATGCGGACACAATAAATCGGATATATCTTCAAGAGTTCTTGAGATTTTCACTTGAAATTTTGTAGAGACATTCCTTAATCAGTGTAGATTCGAATTATGTCAACAAAAATTTTGACCCCGAGAATGGGGGGGGTCCCCTTAAATCAGTAATTCTAACGGACTACCCTTACGAGGTTGCTAAGAAACTCCCAATACAAAGAATTCCTACATCGTGTACTATGGCTAGCCCTGCCAAGACTTCTACCATGGTGGAGGTCTACAAGAATGACCTGAAAATGCATCATTTTCGTAGTTTAACTGCGATGGTTTAGGAAATAAAACCGGCGTAATCGTAGACTTCATGAATCGAAGAAGTATTATGGTCGCCGTGGTCTAGGACACGGCGACAACTGTAGGATGCACTGTTTTGCAATGTTTATACCGTTTTGTGAAAGGATCGCCTTAGAAGCGGAGGTGGGGGACATGTGTTCCATAATATTTGACATTCCGTCTTAGGTAATGACTAAAATGACAGAACCACTTTTTAGACGATAAATGAGCGGCGACCGTATTTGCAAATGGGCGTCATGAGCTTCGTCGTACAACACCTGAAGACCCGAGAATGAAAGATCACACCCTTGGAGTCAAGAAATAAATAATATACACTGAAAGAAAAATGCTTCGTTGTATCAATGAACCAGTTTCATTGATTTTTTTTCATTGATGCAACGAAAAGCTACATTAATATATTGAAAGTTTTGTTCATGCAATGAAATCTTACGTTGCTTGAAAATTCAATGATTTGTGGTTTCATTGAATAAATGAAATGCGTTTAATTAATGTTACGAAACTTGTTATTTGTATAAAATTCAGTAAAATATGTAATTTTTGAAATGATATATAACATTTCTGCCAGTTACAAGCAAGTACGCAACCAAATCATATGAAATTTAAGGGTAAATTTTGATAATTCTTATATTTTAATTTTGGCTACAATTTAATGAAGCAGTTTCATGAAGTTAATGAAACTTTTCATTCATTTAATGAAACTGGGAAACATGTTAAAAACATAGGGAGAATATTATTTTCCACGCTTCATAAATACAAATTTGTTTCATATAATTTGGCAAAAAACTCGTGGCAACCGAATTCCCATTTTACATCCCGCTAAACATTAACCGTCTTTTTATTCTCAGCTCTAAGCAAAAATGAACACATTTGATGAAGCAGTTTCATGAAATTAATGAAACTTTTCATTCATTTAATGAAACTGGGAAACATGTTAAAAACATAGGGAGAATATTATTTTCCACGCTTCATAAGTACAAGTTTGTTTCATATAATTTGGCAAAAAAAACTCGTGGCAACCGAATCCCCATTTTACCTCCCGCTAAACATTAACCGTCTTTTTATGCTCAGCTCTAAGCAAAAATGAACACATAATTTTTTGCAAAAAAAAAAAAAAAAAAAAAACAAAAAATAAATAAATAAAATAACGTAGCAACAGAAAAAAAACACTCATTTCCTCCCTCTTTCCTAACAAAGATCAACAGAAAAAAATCCTTACCTCCCTCTTTTCACAGCCTTAACCAAAATGCATACACATAATTATGAAGTGGCGATACCGACAAAAACCTCTACGCAAGTATACACACAAATTATTGATGTTGTTGCTATCATTCAAAAACAAACGCATTTTTGCAATTTGGAATTAGAATGCAAATAGAAAATAATCCGCCTCTTTTTGAATAGTAACAACAACAATTTGTATGTATACTTGCGTAGAGTTTTTGCCGGTAGAATATCGATGCACAAAACAAAAAAAAAATAATAAATAACGTAGCAATCGAAAAAACACTCCTTGCCTCCCTCCATTCTATCAAAGATCAAACACCAATCAAATGTGTTATTATCTTTTGTTCTCAGCTCACATAATTATAAAGGGCCGCTAGCGGCAAAAACAACCACGCAAGTATACAAACAAATTATTGATGTTGTTGCTATATTCTAAAAACAAATGCATTTTTGCAATTTGGAATTAGAATGCAAATAGCAAATAATCCGTCTCTTTTTGAATAGTAACATCAACAATTTGTACGCAAGTACGGGTTTTTTACCGGTAGAATATCGATGCACAAAACAAAAATAACGTAGCAACCGAAAAAACACTCCTTGCCTCTCTCTATCCATTCTAACAAAGATCGACCACCATTCAAATGTGTTATTCTTTTTTGTTCTTAGCTACAGTATCGTAGACAGAACTTCATTTTGGGAGGACCCGGTGGTACAAAATGAAAAAAAATCGTTGTTGCAAACATAAATTTAAAAAATTTCAATTCCCCCTCTGGCTACGTCGCTGCTTAGCTGCAACCATAAAGCAGTGATGCACGATTGAGCAGGCTAGAGTTTCTCAGCAGCAACAACATCAATAATTTGTGTGTATACTTGCGTGGTTGTTTTTGCCGCTAGCGGCCCTTCATAATTATGTGAGCTGAGAACAAAAAAGAATAACACATTTGAATGGTGGGCGATCTTTGCTAGAATAGAGGGAGGTAAGGAGTTTTTTCTGTTGATCTTTGTTAGGAGAGAGGGAGGAAAGGAGTGCTTTTTTCTGTTGCTACGTTATTTTTTATTTTAGCGGCCCTTCATAATTATGTGTGCTGAGAAAAAAGAGCGAGAGAGGAGAGTTCCTCATAGGGCGTAATTGGAATTCATTATGAAAAAGACTGACACAAGGAGAATAAATAGAATACGTGTTTGCCATTGCAAAAATGCGTTTGTTTTTGGATGGTAGCAACAACATCAATAATTTGTGTGTATACTTGCGTAAATGAGAACAATAGAGAATAACAAATATGAATGGTGGTTGACCACAAACAAACAAAAGAATATCAACACCCGAAAACAAAAAAATAAATTCCTGTTGATCTCATTCGGTATTTTCTCTTCGAAGCGAGCAGACATTAAAAGTAAAAGTGTTTTGGTGAAGTGAAGTGTTTGGAGCAACACAAAATAAGTAAGTAAAATATGAAGTGTTTTATTTGTGCTAAATATTTTGCAGAAAATGATAATCTGTTTAAACATTTAAAGGAATATCATTTTCTGAAAACGCACGACAATTATATGTGTTGTGAAAGTGTTTATACTAATTCATCAACGTTTAGAAGACATGTTAGAAAAAAACATGCTGACAACCAATTTACAAATTTTAGTGAAAGCTACGCGGAAATTCCAAGCAATTTACAAAGGAATTTTATATGTGAAAAATAATCAATTGATGTCCAGTGTAATATTAAATATGAAAGTGAATACAGTCACGACCAATTTACGTTATAAAATATATCAAAGAATTGCTTGGAATTTCAAACTGCAATGCATTCAAACTTAATTTTACAAGAAAGGACGTTGAAAGTATAAACGAAAATATGATGAATATGATTGTTTTTCCCATTGTTGACGCATTTTGTTCTCTTTCCAAGCATCAAATATAATTTAACGCCTGAGGAATTCGATAATGCCTGGAGATTTTCATCAAAATACCGAGTGAAGCAATTTATGGATGAAACTCAAACCATAGCTGAGATTTTAAAAAAGTGGCCACAATATAAACGTCCGAACGGCTGTCAATTGGTAAGATAAAATTTTCATTTGCATAAATAGAAAGTGCTGATATAGCTTTTTATTATTATTTTTCTTCAGATTGATATTGAAACACGGATCTATAATTGAAATCATTTTAACATACGCAAAAACAACATGTCGAGATCCTTATATGAAAGAAGTTGGATTCAGTGGACACAGATGAATTTGAAAAAGGTAAGTTGTTCTAAAATTTGTCATTAAATTGATAATTATAAATATCTTTTATTTTATAGACAACAAACTTTTATGGTGTCTGCATGGATACTTGTATCCCACAAAAAAGTTCATGCGAACAAATACTTGTGGAAAAAAGGAATTTGGCCGGTATAAAATTAAATACTCACAGGAGGGTTTCATATATATTAATGAAACTATGCAGTCTTTGACCACACATATCGAATTTCTATCAAAACGGAACGAGCCAATACAACCATTTATGCTAGGTCTAGGAAACCCAAAAAAGGTGAATGTAGATACATTTTTTATATTTAGAGGTTATTTAATGCCAATAAATAATTTTAAAAGAGCTCTCGATGTATGTTTCAAGTCATTTAATGTTATATCCACTACACTCATCACTATTTTGGCAATTTATTGAAATATATATGTATGAAATTAAGAAGAAAAAAATTTAAAGTTTGCGTATTAGTAGATACACTACGAAAAAAGTAAATTAATGAATTAAAGAATATTTTATAAATATTAATAAAGGCTTTGAATAAAATATTAATTTGTATTCCTAATGTAATGAATTTCAAATTAAAATTTTTGAGATTAATAAGATTTTAATTAAATATTATACATGAAATTATATATTATATATGAATAAAATAAAATGTTTGTAAAAATAAAAATATCATGTTTTTAATTACCAATTTTTTAATGAACATATTTCAGGATAATGAAATGATTTAGTTTCATTAATGTAGAAGTTTCATTTTATTAATGTAGAAATTTTACTACACCAATGAAAGTTAGTCATTCTATTAATGCAGAAGTATCATCGCATTAATGAATGTTTTTCATTGCATTAAATACTATTTTTCATTGTATTAATGAAGATGTCTCATTGTATCAATGAATGTTTTTCACAGCATTGATGAAAACGTTTCATTACATTAATGAACGTTTTTCATTGCATTAATGAAGAAGATGCATTTTATTAATGTAGAAGTTTCATTGCATTAATGAAGAAGTTTCGTTGCAATAGTGAATTTGTTTCACTGCATCAATGAAGAAATTTCATTGCATTAACGAATAATTTCGTTAATTTTACATTAATGAAACTCAATGAAACTTTTTTTCATTAATTCAATGAACCTCTACGTTGGTTCAAAATCCATGACAAATTTCATTGATGGAACGTAAAAATTCATTTATGTTATGAAGCTTTTTTTTCAGTGTAATTTCTCTCGGATCAGATCATCTCCGTATGTACCCCTTCCGATTTTTTGCGGTTTAACTTACTTACATCCTTACTTCCATCGAATTCAGTTTAGTTGGCTCGCTTTTATTTTTGAGATGGGGCATCTTCACCCATACGCACAACATGGCCTAGCCATCTTAATCGCTACAGCTCGATACGTCTGACTATGTCGATGTATGGTATACCTCGTGGCTCATTCGACGCCGATATTCGCCCCGTAGATCTTTCGGAGAAATTTTCCGTCAAACACTCAAGAGGTGCCTCATTTGCTTTCGCAAGTACCCATGCCATTAGAACCATACTCCTGTACGGTTAGTACCACCGTCTTGTAAAGTGTGTATTTGGTCTGGAGAGAGGTTTCCTTGTCCTAAATTGGTGGCTAATCTATTGGCCAACACTATCCTTCTCCGAATTTCAAAACTGATGTCATAAGTTTTATTTATGGCCGTACCGAGGTATATAAAATCGTTGACTACCCCAAGGCTGTAGTTTTCCAGTTTCACAGTTGGTCTAAGTTTAGTGGACGTCTTGCGCGTTGATACCATCAACTTGGTCTTCTTGCCAATTACTGCCAGTCCTTCAGACTCCTTCTCAAATTGCTCAAAGGTGCCTGTTACCGCTCGCAATGTTCGACACATTATGTTGATGTCATCGGCGTAGGCGAGTATAATGTGCTGTTTTGTGTACAAAGTGTCACCTTGACTGAATCCTCGTTCGGTATTGAAAGGCTACGAGTGGCCCTTTCGGACATTAACTGCTGATCTTGAAATTGCCGACGTTTCTGATTATACGTCGGGAATGTGTCATTACCGTCGCTGTTTCTGACGGACCATCTCTGGTAAGGTTCAATAATATCATTGACCATTGGATTCAGTCGTTCACAGAGTACACTGGATAGCACTTTATATGTGATGGGAAGAATACTAATTCCTCTATAGTTGGCACGTAGGATGCTGAGGATTCATTTATTGGGAATTCATGCGGTTTTAGGCCAATTAAAATCAGGATGGTGTAGCCGCCTCAATTCGTATTGGCACGATACAACAAACATGCCCTATAAGTGGAATTTGATCTCACAATGCGCTGCATATTTTCAAGTGTCCATCTAAACCCACATATCTGTCCGGAATCTCATTAGAAGCTCCAGATTGAGATCTTTTTGAACCTGGAAACAGAGTAGTTAGAACCAGAATAAAAGAAAATAAAACAAATATTTAGATAGTTGCCGCAACAACTACTAAAACATGTATGAAGGGCCGAAGATTACTCGAAGCAACCACAACAACTTGTGTGGGAGATGTTCTAAAACAATCCATTGGCAATGAAAATAATGCAATCGACAGAGGAACACCATCATTCTGCGAATACGCCATCATTGCTGCAGACAGCTCAACCTTCTTTATCGTATGTATTTGTAGTGGCTCGAAGTAGAATTGGGCAATCTAGTTTCCGAAGTGGGTCCTTTATATAGTTCCGATTCCTAGAAAGTTCATTTAATTCTCTCCCTCTCATCGTTCTTTTTGTTTTGTTCACGAAATATCAAAAACGAACGAGATTCGAAAAAGGAACTAAATAACTGGACCTAGTTCCAATCGTTCCTTTATCGGAATAATTCCAATGAACTAGTTCATTCGGGAACTACCTAACTCCGCCACTCAGTCAGCATCGAAACGTGTTAAGAAGATAAATCGACAGATGGTACCTCGAACCAGATTTCCATAGATTTCACCAAAAAATTAACCGTGAACCGCTTTGCACTGAATATTTCAAACCAAAATCGAACACACTTTAAGTATTAGCATTTCCGAAGTCCTTACAGAATTTTTGGTTACCGTCTACAAAAACAACAACCAACACCAATATCAGCATCATTGGGGTGGTGGTTGGCTGGTGATGGGCAAATTTGCAAAACTCTGCGGTAGTATGGTTGTGGTATATATTTTAGTCAACTGGAACACACATCCTATAGCAAACATCCGCATGATTTTTATTTCGACGTCGTCGTTGCTGCTGTTGTTGTTGGTATTTATTATTTGGTTGCTTAACTTCTTGCATAGAGTTTAGTGTTTTTGTAGGTCAAAAAGCTAAGCTTTTGCTATTATGAATGTCACTGAACTGCCATAACTCATGAACAGCGGCAGCAGCAGCACCAGTGCCAGCTCCAGCAAACAAACAATTGTGAGAATGTCAGTTGATGGGAATTTCTTGTCGTTTGCCGAATGAAAATCAAACAAACGATGTTCAGTGAAAAAATAGAAATGAAAAACAAAGGAATTCATGGTCCTGTCTATTTTACATAAGAATATCACTCAACACATCACAACATGTGTGGAAGAAACCAAAACTGCTGAAATATTCAATACGAAAAAAATCTCTTAGGTTTATTACTGGAAAAAAAGACAAAACTCAAAATGTCAAAACTAACTTCGAAGTGTCAGCTTTGATATTGTTTGTTTGCAAGACAGGGCAAACAGCAGAGCCAACAAAAGGATAACATTTGGAGTTTGTTTAGGAGCTTGAAAAAGGTTAAACACTGAAGGATATATCAAAATTTTTGTTTTTTATTTTTCCTCTTTACTACCCCGCAGTCAGGGTGGTATTTTTATGCAACTGTCAGCTGTGATTTCGCTGAATTTATGCATGACATTTAACTCGTCGAAATTTTCTACAATTTTATTACAGCGGAACCTTGTTTCTTTTTTTATTCTTCGCAGAGAAAGAAGAAGCAAGAAGAAACTGTGTGTAAAATTCTTGTCCTTCTTTTCATTGCAATATTTAAAACACTTTCAAATTTCTTTCTCAAGTTGTCAAGTTGGAAAGGACAAGTTTATCATTAGCCAACAATTAGAACTACAAAAGTTATGTGTTCAAGTAAGTAAAATAAGAAATAGTTGTTATTAGTTGCAATGGTGGGGGGAAGGATTCCTCACTTTAATATCCAACGATTTTCCATATAATAAAACCAAACACTTTACCTTACAATACTTTCATATTTGTAATTTAATTGTATATTTCAAAGAATAGGTTGAATAGGTTGCTAAAATTTCGTATGCGGTAAGATAAGCCGGGAGTTTTTGGAAGTTCGTATCGAATGAACACGATAATTACTTCATGTCAAAATAGCAAATAATAACTCCTAAAGATTAACTGCTGCAAAATTAGTACTTGGGTACCAAACGACACCACCTAAAAAATGCCAATTGCACGGCAACTGTTCCATGCATCGGATTGACTCAGAGGAATGCTTTGGCCAAAGGTTGCCACCTAAACAAATACAAGAACATGAAAGTCATATTTGTTATGGATGTGGAATAATATTCCAAACCGAAGGCTTTGGTGCAGGCACATCCACCTGTAGAGATGAAGAAGGAAACCTGGTGACAGATACAGACAGTGTGTTGAGGATCTGGAAGGAGTATTTTGAAAAGCTTCTGGTAACAAATAGTGGCGGTGAGGCAGATACTCCAAAACCAATACGAGAGGGCGGTACAGATTGTATACCACTTAGCCAAAACGAGATAAGAATAGCAATCAATCTGCTGAAGAGTAATAAAGCAGCAGGAACCGTTGATTTACCAGCCGAACTATTCAAGACTTGTAGTCAGATGCTGTTATGGAGCATGCACCAGCTGATTAATATAATTTGGCTAGAGCGATGCATGCCCAATGATTGGAAACTAAGCATGATATGCTCCGTGCACAAAAAAGATGGCAAGACGATATGTGCCAACTATCGAGGAATAAGTGTCCTTCCCATCGAATATAAAGTGCTATCCAGCGTGCTGGACCATACCAATGAGGCTTCAGACCTGCCACATCCACCATTGACCAGATTTTCACTCTGCGCCAGATCCTGGAAAAGACTTACGAACAACACATCGACGCATTCCACCTATTCGCCGATTATAAAGCCGCATTCGACAGTCCTATGCATTCAGAGGTGTTTGGCATTCCTGCTAAATTAATACGGCTATGCAGGATAACTTTAAGTGGCACAAGGTCAGCAGTTAAAGTCGGACTGGACCTCTTGGAGCTCTTCAATACCGAACGAGAATTCAGACTAGGTGACAGTTTGTCGTGTGGCCTGTTTAACATCCTGCTGGAAAAGGTCATACGAGATGCAATTGTGAACAGAAATGGCCTACGCCGACGACATCGACATAATGGGTCGAACATTGCGAGCGGTAACAGCCACCTTTGAACGAATTGAGACAAAGTCTACCAAAGAGGGACTGGCAGTAAATAGCGAAAAGACCAAGCTGATGATGGTATTAACTCGCAAGACGTGCAGTACACTTGGACCAACTGTCGAACTTGAAAACTACAGCTTCGAGGTAGTAAACGATTTTATATACCCCCGGTACCGCCATAAACAAAACTAATAACATCAGCTTTGAAATCAGGAGGAGAATAGTGTTGGCCAACAGATGCTACCATGGACTGAGTAAGCAACCATCTATTCTCGTACATTGACATCGAGCTATCAGCGACTACGTTAGCTTGGCATGTTGTGCGAATGGATGAAGATGCCTCATCTCAAAAGGCATATAAAAGCGAGCCATGTGATGGCTCACGCAGAAGAGGAAGGCCACGATGAAAAGATCAAGTAGAAGAAAAGATCTCGGAAAATGGTCTTTCAAATTGAATGGGGTGGCCACAAGACGGATTCGTTTGTATATATTTTTAAGCTCGGCTTATAGAACAACCGCCAGCTAATTAAGTAAGTATCTTATAGCCGTGCCGATCATATGATACACTACACCAATAGTAATACCTATCAATGGTAATACTAATATATACTAAAATATGTATACCCCTAAACTTATTCCAGTATTTCTCCCATATTCGATTAGATTAAAGGACAGCTGCTCCTCTATCTTACACTGGCAACTTTTCCGGATCATGTTTTTCGGGAGTGAAAATTTACGCCATAAGATGCACATTCTGTAATGTACAGCTAAGTATTGACCGATTGTGATCAAAAGAGTCGCGCTTTTTCGTTGACAATATACACTTCTATGTGTAAAATTTCCACATATTCGTGACAAAATTGTGACCTCTAGAGCGACTAGAGCGGTCCATATGATCCCTTAAATATCGTTTGATCACCACCTAAAAGTATAGATGTCGTCCTTAATGATAACCGGAACTTGCATGCAAAATTTCATAGCCATTAGTGCGATATTTGCCCCCTCTAGTGAGGTAGTGTCAATGTCTGTACTAACCGCATCTCCTTGGGCAGATCTTTTACGCCAGATTTCTTACATGCAAAATTTCGTAGCGATATGTCCATAAATGTGACACATTAAAATTGACAGATGGACGGGTCGGTGTGCTCTAATATGTATCTAGGACCACTATATTGTGGCATTACTAGATGCGGTAAAATAGCCCGTGGTCCAAAGTTTAGATGAAATTTGACCTCTTTATGAGATTCTGGTCATGGAAATGTTCCGATAATGCCCATCATAAATTATCGGCCAACCCGCATACTTATTTTGATTTAGACTTTCCATCGACATATGTGAGTATTTTAATCAACGAAATTCTGCGCATTATAATTCTAATTATTTAATTTATCTAGCCAATTGAAATACACCATTACGCATTCTTCTCCATAACAATATTTTATATTACATGGATATTCACTGGGGGAAAAAGTAGCTGGGAAAAAAATATGAAAAATATTTAAATGTTGACGACACTTTGGGGGAAAGAAAATATGCAGAAAAAATATGCAATTTTGTTTCATAAAAGTTGTGTTTGCTACCAGGGGACCAACAACAATAACAACGACAATGGCAACAATATTAACAACCAAACACTGCACGGCAAATTGCAAACAATTAGCGAAAAACTGCCAAGAACATCCTAAAGAGCTGATTCTTCGCTACTGTCGTTGTTGTCCTTATTCTTATTATTATTGTTGCTGTTGTTGTCGTCCTCGTTGCTGTTGTTGTCTGCACTTTGGTTGTTCGCAAGAAGTTCACATTGCCCCGGCATTTCGTTGCAAAGTTGTTGCACTTTACATTTTTACATTTTTTTTTGTATTTCATGCTAAAATGTTAAATGATTTCGATGTGAAAATGAGCACTGGGACTCGAACGCAGTAAAATAGAATAGCGTTATATAATTGCATGCATGTTTTATTTTAGTCTAAGTCTTCTTTCATTGTTGTTAACTATTTTAAAAAAATATGGTTTGTTGCGTTTAAATTTTATCGCATAATTTGGTCGATAACGTCCAAAGACAATTGAAATATTAAAAGTAACCATATTATTAATCCAGTACTAGTATCTATTTAAGTAATTCCAAAAGTACTTCAAATATTACTTACTTAGTTGACTTCTTACAGAACGGTTGTTCCATAAGATTTCCAAGCGCGTCAGTCTTGTGCGTATCTCAGCCAATTTGAAAGACCATGTTCCGAGATGTTGTTTTCTACTTGATGTTTCCATCTAATTCGTGACCTTCCCCTTCTGCGTGAACTATCAGTAGGCAGGCATTTTCATTCAGTCGCTGTTGCTCGATACGACTGACTATGTCGATGTCCGCGTATAGATTGTAAAGCTCGTGGTTCATTCGACGCCGATGTTAACCGTCGACGCAGATCGGCTCGTAGATCTTTCGTAGAATTTTTCTCTCAAACACCCTAAGAGCTGCCTCATCTGCTTACCCATGTACCCATTCTTCAGATCCATATAACAGCACGTAGAGTATCAGCGTCTTGTAAAGTGTGAGTTTGGTCTGTCGGAAGTTGTCTTCGTTTTTAAACTGCTTACTTTGACCATAGTAGCATCTGCGGGACAACACCTTCTCTGAATTTCAAAACTGATGTCATTTATGGCGGTTCCAAAGGTATATAAAATCTCTAACTGACTCGAAACTGTAGTTTTCAAGGTCCACAGTTGGTCTGAGTCTACTGGACATCTTGCGCGTTGATACCATTAACTTGGTCTTCTCGCCATTTACCCAATTTGTGCAAAAGTGGCTGTTAACGCTCACAAAGATCGACCCATTATGTCGATGTCATCGGCGTAGGCGAGTAACATGTCTTATATGGTGTACAGAGTGCCAGACTTGGTCTGTCAGAAACAGTGACGTAAATGACACACATTTCCGACGTATAATACATACGCCAGAAAAGTCGGAAACCCACCTAAAACCGTTAGGTTTTTGACAAAGTAGCTATTTCCATTAATCAATTTGGAAATTACGTATGCTTTACTCAATTCCATATTAAATTTCAAAATTTTCTTCTCCAAAAAGTTTCGAATTTTTTATCAGTTCTAGTAAGGAGTAGTCAGATATATATAAAGATAATATATATTCTTGAAAATAACTGTATATGGCGATAATATTGAAATAAATGATCTTTACTACATTTATTACATTTTATACAGGTATATGACGTTTTCGAAGTTTACACCTTTTTGACAGTCGAAAACCTAAAAATTTGTTACACGGACCATCCCTGCAGAGTGCCGATTCTGTTCACCTTGGCGTTTCGTATGACCTTTTCCATCAGGATGTTAAAAAGATCACACGACAAACTGTCACCTTTTCTGAATCCTCGTTCGGTATTGCAGGGCTCCGATGGGTCCTTTCCGACTTTAGCGGCTGACCTGGTGCCAATTGAATTTATAGCCGTATTAATTTTGCAGGAAAGCCCAACGCAGAAATGCCTTTAAATAGCTCCAGAGTAAAAATCTGGTCAATGGTGGATTTACCAGGTCTGAAGCAACATTGGTATGGTCCAATAATGTCACTGAACATTAGCTTCAGTTCTCCACACAGCACTCTGAAAAGCATTTTATATGTGATGGGAAGGAGACTTACTCCTCTATAGTTGGTACATATCGTCTTGTCTTTTTTGTGCACGGGACACAGGTTCCAATCATTGGGCATTCATTCTCCTTTAGCCAAATTGTACTTACTCTCCAGCCGATTGATT
Source organism: Musca vetustissima (assembly GCF_032173495.1). Lineage (NCBI taxonomy): Eukaryota > Metazoa > Arthropoda > Insecta > Diptera > Muscidae > Musca > Musca vetustissima. Next base: position 64,888 of record NW_026874227.1, on the reverse strand, counting down.
GCTATTATAAGCTCATCTTGGCTATGTGGTATACACACCATACCGTCATCTCTTATTGGTTCTGGGGTATTTTCTTCACCGCCACTATTTGATACCATAAGCTTTTCAAAATGTTCCTTCCAGATCCTCAACACGCTGTCTTTATCTGTCACCAGATTTCCTTCTTTACCTCTACAGAAGGATGTGGCTGCACCAAAGCCTTCGGTTTGGTGTTTTACTCGTTGGTAAAATTTCCGTACTTGTTCTGACTCCTGTACACCTCGATTTGCCCACGTTTTTCTTTTTTTAATACGTTTCTCTTCTCTCCTTTTCTCGCGATAATTCTCCATCGGATTACATGTTTCTTCTGTCTGCTGGGTTGCATATACCTTTGAATTTGTCATTCCGTTTGCAACACCTCGAAATATTCACCTGATACCAGTGTGGCCAAAAGTGGACACAAAAACTGTAAAATTTAGGATCTGGGCGGATTTTGGACATATTTAGTTTCCGAAATATCGATATTTTTACTCTTTTATATTTGTTTACTCGTTGTTATAGGCCCACGAGTTTTAAAGACCGCGAAATATTGTTCCATGTAGCATACCGCTATATTTCCACTAACTGAGTCCATCTAGACATGTTTGTCCGCCTGTCTGTCCATTATAATATGCAATCATGGATCAAACGTCATGTAGGTTCTGCCCAAAGACCGCACCTAACGGTTAGGTACCAACAAATTTATTTTTATCTTTTTCCTCACCGGAATTTTTCCCAATTTCAATAGGTTTCGCCCTTGGCCCAAGTAAATGGGGTCTTTAATTTGTCTACAAGGAATTTCCAAGGTTTTGAAATCAGCATTTGGTTCTGAGACAAGATTCTAAATTTGTGAAAATTCTAAATTAAAACTCGCTTTATACAATTTTTCATTTAATTTCATTTTTTACATTTTTTTAATTTCAGATTTTCTTAGAACACGAATCGAGTCCCTGTTTTATATACAGAAGAAGAAAATATATTAATCAGGATAAAGTCCATTAAGTAAGAGATGCACAGACCCTTGGCCGATGCGAATAAATTCCCCCGTATATCAATGTATGCGAGACCACTTTTAAACACAGGCTGTCTTAACCCTTTCAGTGTCAAAAAAATTTTGTCGGAATAAAAATCTTAAATTTTGTACATAAAATCATATGAAGGCACAGAGTTTACAAAAAAAAAACAATTATTATTTTAACCCTCGGACAGTTTTGTCTGTCTTTCAGCAAAAACAAAGACATCAATTGTAACCGTACATAGGATAACCGAAAAATTACAAAGGAAGAGAGTAATTTTAAATGTCGAATATATTCGACAAAAACACTGAAAGGGTTAAACGGTATAGATCGACGGAACCTGTAAAGACATATCACAGTATTTGACGATCACTATCCATTTACAAATTTTTAAAGTTTTGGTACTTTGGGAAAAACTAAAAGAGGATTACCGATTGATTCCCACTGGTCTTAGGCTGCATACACATATCCAACACGGTATTATGTACGTACTAATTACATAGAAACACAAATTTATAATCTTTGCATTTTTTGAATTCTCTTTCGGCCAATGTTATTGATTTAATTTATAAATGCCTTGTCGTAAAGACTTGAACAAATAATATTTATATGTAAATATCAAATACCTTGACAATTTGTTGCTACAAATTAACCCTCACTCGATTCAATTGTACAATGTAAAATAACATATTTTAATCTGCGCCTAAAAGCACACTACAGTGTTCAATTAGAATTAATCCACATAATTCTCATATGCTTTTTTGTTAAGTTCTAAGTATAAATGCATATTAAACCAACGTACGGTCGCCTCACTGAACTTCGGTGGTCCGGGGTGCAGGCTTCAAACCTGTAGTCGATTAGCGTCGAAGTGGTTCGATTCCACCTGGGAGGCGTTGTAAGTTTACAAAAATCCATCCTTTTGATTTTTTTGAATATTTTTGTTAATCCTCAAAAAATACTGTAACTGAAAAAGAGAATGCAGAAAACGAGATTAAAACCGCGGGCATCATTTCCAATGCAAGAGCAGCTATGTTTTAATAAAAACAATCATTTAATTGATTTCTATTTTTAGTAACCTTGTTTTTTTCTTTTTGAATATAATTGATATTTATTTATAATTATTTTATTGTTAACATTTCATGAGAAATATTAGAAAATATAGATGTAAAACAAAATTAACAATTCGCCTAGTGATGTTTCCGCCCGGGATTGAACCGGGGGCCTTCCGCGTGTTAGGCGGATGTGATAACCACTACACCACGGAAACAGTTGGAATGGGGCTTGCTACAAATAACAGTTATGATACCTGGTTACCCCTCACGCCTATCACAACAGTTAACAGTTATTGAACAGCATGCATCACCATGCTCACAATTGACACACAAGTGGTGGGTTTTTGTTTTCTCAACTATATTCAGTTATTCTTTGCCATCGTCAGTTATTTACATGGTGTTTACCACTGTTGGGGTACGACTGTTTACGAACATTAAACCAAGGCAATGGAACGGTTCTGTTAAAACCCTTTAATAGGTAATGAACATGAGGCAAACAAAATATAAACAATGACGAGGACGATTAGCTGGACCCAGTTACATACATATTTCATAATATCAGGCTGTAGTACTGCGGAATCGAACTTTTTCTGAAATAACTTGGCTATTTCTCGAATCGTTGTTCCTGAGAAGTGTATTTTGTCTTTTCGTGATTTCTAATACAGTAAAATCCCGATAATTCGTAATGTCAAGGGAACGACGGTTTTATGCGATTTAACGAGGTTTTCGAATTAGCGGGGTTTCGAATTAGCAGGGGGAATAAAGAAAAATACAAATTAACGAGGTTTTTAATCAATCGTGAGTATACATACATATTTAGGTACGAATATTTTTTTTTTTTTTTTTAAACAAAAATCCTTAAATCAAGTTATTGTGACCAAAAAAAAACTTAATTCTTAATTTACCATGGCACGTATCACCCTTCAAACACATTGTTTTCCCGAAAGTTATGTTGTGCCTTTTCTTAAAGCGATCGAGCTGACTTTGGAATTGTGTAAGCCTAGCGGCAAACGTTTTAGCCTTTCCTCTCATAAGCACTCCTCCAATTCGCATATTCGATTGACTGTTTTGCCAAAAACCATGCGACAAGTGAATTAAATTCACTGAGCTGCAGAAAAATGTGAATAGCCCTATCAGTCAACATTAAAATAATAAAAGTTAGAGAAAGGAACACACAAAAACAAATGTATTTCCACTTCAGAGCAGAGAATCACTAGTCAGTGGTTTACTGTTAATGTCGTACGATGAGCACAAGAAACTGGATTTTCCTACAAAGAATGAGCTACTTTGAAATGCACGAATGAAGAGAAAGAGATAAACTAACAATTTTAAGTTTACGAATTATCGAGGTACGAAGACAAATTACGAATTATAAGAGGTATTTAAGCATTTCGTTTGAAAAATTTTACGTATTATCGAGGGGACCAAAATGTATGGGATTTTTACGAATTATCGCGGTTTTTCCAAGGGACCGGCATTTTGTTACGAATAAGCGGGGTTTACGAATTAACGGGTTTACGAATTATCGGGATTTTACTGTACAAAGGAGACCCTTTGAAATCCAAGTGAAAACAACGAAAATTTATCTGAATTAAAACGTATTTTCTGATTTAATCTGGAATTTTAGCATTTTCTTAATTTGAAACAGAGCGAGTGGATTGAATTTAAAAATGTTGAATAATTCTAGTAAATATGTATTGCAATTTCATTCCCAGCCAAATTTTGTTAGTCATTCTTTTTTGTTGGACACAATCACCTCTAAAATCTTCCACAAAACTTTTTGTATAAGTTTAACTTAAACTCAAATCAAATATTCTCAACCAAGAAAACGAAAACAACATAATTAATATTTTATAAAATTCACCACTTAGTCAGGGACTAACTGGTTGGAATTCAATATCAATTAGTATTGGGTTTCTTTCGAAATTAATTATTAAAATTTTTAATTACTCTGTTTTTAGCCCGTAGTCAAGCCTTTCAGCGGCGGTTAGAAAGGTAACGGCAGCGGCGACATCGATATGTCGTGGTCGTTATCAGATTACGGTGAATGGCAAAGGCAGCTGCGGGAAAATTACGCGAAACAATTTGCACTCACAAACATACCCATACACACACCCAATCAAACAAACAATGAAAACTTTGTCACAAACCGCAAGAATTTTCACATCTAAGGCTAAGGAAATGTTAATTTTATTACCACAATTCATGTGAAAATAGGTAAACCGCATGAAGTAAGGCTAAAGCAAACTGAAACCAACCGCAAAGTCGCATTTGTAATTAGATTCTATAGATTTCAAAGATTACTTGTCGATATTCATTCATACATAATTTAAGTTATTTTGATTAAAATTGGAAAATTCGTATTTAATTGGAATTGGGAATAATTGAACAGGTAAAATTTGTAGATAATAATTACAACATTGATTCTTTGATTACATGCACCAAAAAGTTTTTTCAGTATGTAAGTAAATTTCACATTTTGTAGGCAAACATACAAAAACCAGTAAGGAAAGTAGTAAAGTCTGCACCAATTTCAACAAACGCATTAACGTTATTCTAGTCTCAATTTGATACCGATTTTCACGAAACTTAACACACATCATTCTACTGTTAATTCAGTACCCTATGCAAATTTTCGTGCAAATCGAAAGATATACAGGGACTTTGGTGCACCATTTATCTTAAATCGGAGCTACATCTAAATCTGAACAAATTTTTGCGAAACTTTGCACACATCAGTCTAGGATGAATTCAGTACGCTGTACCAAATTTCGTGCATCGGAAGATATATAGGGACTTTGGTGCACCATTTACCTTAAAACGGATGAAAATATATATGGGAGATATATCTAAATCTGAACCGATTTTTCTCAATTTCAATAGGGTTCGTCCTTAGGCCAAAAAAAAAAAAAATAGCTGTGCCAAATTTTATCCTATTCGAATCATAAATGCGACCTGTACTTTGTTTACAATTTAACATGGACAGACAGACGGCCGGACATGCATAATTCGACTTTGAAAGTGATTCTATGCATATTCTCAAAAGGAGTCATTTGTCTATCTCGTACAAACATATGCACAAAGCCATAATACCCTGTACCACAGTGTGGTGAAGGGTATAAAAACGAGATTTCCTCTGGGAGCACTCATACAGTCCCATACCAATATAGAGCCTCCTCCGTGCTTTACGTTCGGATTTGTGGTGCAGGTTTTTTTTTGCCCCTGCGCCATATTTTACATGTTCTTCACAAACAATTTAAATAACAGATTTCCAAAATACTAAATCCTTGTTTCGTGTCCCTGAACAAACTCCAATCGGATTTTCCTTTTTTATACCCTCCACCATAGTATGGAGGGTATATTAATTTTGTTTTTCCGTTTGTAGCTCATCGAAATAATCATTTCCGACCCGTAAAATTCTATGACGATATAGCCATGTCCGTCTGTCTGTTGTAATCACTCTAGCGTCTAAACGAATGGAGATAGATCGCCAAAATTTTGCATAGAGTCGTCTTTTGTCTGCAGGCAGGTCAAGTTCGAAGATGGGCTTTATCGGTCCACGTTTAGGCATAGCTCCCATATAAGGGTACCCCCAAATTTTCGGTATTTTGGGGTTCTTGAGCGCGTTTTTCAACCGAATTCGCTGAAATTTGCTACATTGGGTTCTTATTGGGCACGTAATATCACCACAAAAAATTATAAATATAGGTCTACTTTTTCTGGTAGCCCCCATATAACGGTACCTCCTAATTCGCAGTATTTTGGGGGTTTTGCTCGAATTTTTCCGCCGAATTAGCTGTAATTTAGTATTTTGCGTTCTTAATAGGTACAAAATATCTCCACAAAAAATTATGAATATAGGTCCATATTTTCGGATAGCCCCCATATAAGGGTACCCCCAATTTTCGGTATTTTGGGGTTCTTGAGCGCGTTTATCAACCGAATTCGCTGCAATTAGGTATTTTGTAGTCGTATATGGTAACAAATCTCCCTACCAAAAATTATTAATATTCGCCCCCATTTTGGGGTAGTCCCCTTTTCTATATTAAAAAAGTTCACCTGCGGAGGATAGCGAGATTAAAAATTAGAACGTAAGGTTCGATAATGAACTATAGCCGCATTTAGATCTAGTCCCTGTGTGGAGGTTCCAGAAGGAGTCAACCGATTTCCCCATCTTAGAATTTGAACGAGGTTTGGAAGAAATAATAAGATGGGCAAAGTTTGGATGAAATCTAAATTTTCTGAAACGGATGGGGTCTAGAACCAATATTTCACCGTGTTAATATGTTTACACCCTCATTAGCCAAAGGCTGAGGGTATATTTATCCATTAAAATTTTCTGAAATTTGTATTATGGTTTACATAATCCACTTTTTGGTATGTTCCCTATATTTTCATTTCTAGTACCTGTCAGTGTATCTATGGTGGAGGGTATCCAAAGTTCGGCCCGGCCGAACTTACCGTTTTTTCACTTGTTTTTTTTTTTTTTTTGATTTATGAATGGCTTTAGCGTAACTCTACCATGAAGACTAGCTTACGCAAAATTCTTCGAATTGTTTACATTTATTTTCCAGATATTTCTCTGCGTATTTAGCAACCTTAGGCCCTTTGGAATGTCGGTTAATTATAATTTTCTCTATGCAATCGTTGTGTGGCGTTGGAATAAAAAAGTATTTTATACTTTTTGATTTTTTTTCTTATAAATAAGCAAACTTTTCCAGTAATCGCCAGCATATCGATTTTTTCTCACTATGGCTGCACACTTACGAGGCATTGAATCAATAAAATTCTTAATTTGACCCTTGCGTATACGTTCATCATAAACCTTAGGGGATAGTTTGTGAAACTCTCTTCATTTTGCTATCTATGATACTACAAAGATTTTTCCATATGGTGATGATCCGATGGTTGTGCTGGCCATTATAAAACGCTGATTTTTGATTCCCGCAAACAACCTTTAACATGTTTCGATATTTGCTGAGAAAACCGAACTAGCGGTATATTTTTTCAGCAAAGGGAACCATTGCTTTTCCAACACATTTGTATAGACAATCCAATCTATTACTTCATTAATCTCGTAAATATATCGAAGTTCATAAAATGAAAAACAACCCAATACCATTATTGACTCTCATCTATGCTCCCAGTACCCTTGCAGTACTGTGGCATGAGCCTTTTAATTTTGGACTTTCCCACGGTAATTTCAAATATTTAACTTCAATTTATCCGAGAGCATAATATTTCTCCACTGAGTCGAATTCCAATTTTATGAGTTTTTGCGAAATGCAATCTGGCTTTCCGATTCTTTTAAAAAATAAAATAACTTTCTTGATAGTTTCAGGGCATGTAAGCCTCCTACCATAGCTCGTCCATGCTCTGCTCTTGAGGTTATATCCAACGATAACCGTCTCACAAATTCCGTTGAACTCTTAAATTGGTATTTTTACTGCTATGACAATTTGTTGATCAGTACACACTGATGTTTTTGGCAGCCTTCCTCCGTGCAGATCTGTCACTACTGATATAGTTGCATAAAACCGACTTATAATTCGACAAATTACTGATTTATTCTCGGAATATTTCTCTGAAATCATTTTCTATGATAAATTATTTTCACAAACTCTTTAGCTCTTTTATCGGAGTATTGCATTTGTTTCTAGCCATTTTGGCAGTAAGTCATAATTGCAAACCTGACATAGTTAACCATTTAAAAATGATCTATAAAAATCGAAATAGGCGTAGAAACCAAAACATAGTAATTATAACGGTAAAAATAACTGAAATTTTAGACCTTATATGTTTGAATTGCAAAGTTGCTTTAGTTTTGTCCAAGCAAAAATCGAGGCAATTCCCTTATCAATAAATTATTATACCCTACACAACTATGTTGTCAGGGTATTATAGCTTTGTGCAGCCCCAAAAGTTTGTAACGCCGCGAAAAATTGTCCGCAGACCCACCTTTAAGTATACCGATCGTCATATCTCGACTAGCTGAGTCGATCTAGACATGTGTGTCCGTTCCGTCTGTCCATTATAATTTGTAAACACGATACAGGCCACAGTTATGGACCAATCTTCACGAAATTTTGCATGTAGGATGGGTCCTGGCCAATTAAGACCCCTATTATATTTATTTTAATATTTAGGGGATGAAATGGACCAAATACTAATTTTTTTCGGTTTTTTCTGGTCGCTCCAGAGCCCGCAATAATGGCCGAACATCGTGAAATTTTGCATGGAGAAGGAAATCGGGCCAAAGAATAAGCATGCCTGTTTTGATAAAGATCGATCATTATTTAGCGGGTCAAATGGACCCTGACTTTTGTGTGAAAAATTACAACATTTGTATTCTACAGCATATATATTTACTACTGAAGGACATAGACCCTAGAAGTTGATATTATATCCAAGAAGAGTGGTTGACCTTTAAATAAAGACCAATTATATTTTTGTATGTGCTCGGATGTGGGAGTTACACCTAAATATTTACAGGTATCTCCGTATTCGTATATTATTTAGTAACCCATTATCACTCTGGAGAGAGGAACTATAGCGCTGATAGCTTTGAAATGTTCCATGAGGTTCCAGGTATGGTCAAGGACAACGCCTATAATTTTCGATGATGATCCGAAAGGACCGAAAACTTAAATTTGTGTGTTATTTTCGAGTCGATCTATAGACCACAAATGAAAGTCGAACATCACAACAAAACCCACGGTGAAGGGAACCTGGACAAGCTGTACTGAATACTCGTAATATTCGGAAAATATGTCAGTGTGAGGAAGAGATGCTGTTTACCTCTAATCGGGCAAGAGGGTGCAAATATCACGAAATATTGCCCAGGCTCGGAATAAACATCCGCAGAAAATTTGAGTTCCGTGGTAGTTTGGTAGGGTATCGTATGGTCGGCCCCGTCCGACTATACTGCTACGCTCACTGGTCATTTATTTCATAATGAATTTTGCAGATTTAAAACTGAAAACCCAACACGATAACTTTTTTTGAAAAAATTATGCAGCATTTATTTAACTTGCAATTTTAGTTGTTTTAGTTTTGGCCACCAGTGTATATATATTTGTTTCTTATATTAGTAAGTAGTCATGCTCGACTTTACTCTTTATAAACTATTAAGATAAACACATTTAGCTGATTTTTTTAGTTGCTGATTTTTTATTTACATATATTTAACCTTATAACATTTCCACCCGATTTACAATTTATTCCAATTTCAAAAAATTAAAAAATCCATATCAACCATCCAACAAATCTTCCCATTACTTCTTCAACAAAGTGCTGGAATATACCACGGGAGATGAGTATGCAGCTGGTACGGCTGAGTATGAGGTATAAGCTGGAACACCTGAGTATACAGACGAGGCATATGCAGGAACCCCGGCTGAATAAGTGGTATATGCAGGCGCAGCAGCATAGGTTGCAACAGCTGGTAGAGCTCCAGCAGCACTATAAGTAGTGGTGAGTGGGGCTACAACAGCTGCTGAAGCGGCAGCAATGAAGAGAGCGAAGCAGATTAGGAACTAGAAGGATAAATGAAAGTTAATTTATTAGCGCCAAGTCCTGATACGATTAACAATGACTTACTTTCATTTTGTTGTTGATGTGTTCTTTGCAATGAAGCGTATTGAACTGATGGCAATGAACAATTTGCATTGGCTATTTATAATAGAATTTTTGTGACATTATTCTAAGTTGCATTATTATGATGTATATGTATGTGCGCTTTTAATGCCAAGATTATAGAGGATTTGTCGTGACTTTTAAATATGCACTTTTTTATTCTTAAGAAGATTATTTTCCAACGAGTATAAACGAGTGGCAACATTGATTAGAATAGCTGAAGAAAAGACCAGAAAGCCACTCTGGTTATAATCATGCCCAAAATCCTCAACGTTTTTAGATGGAATGTTTGGTACCCAAATAGACCCCAACATATAGACAAATATAGACAATTCGATCGAAAAACGTGTCCTAAATTCTCATAATACCGAGATTTGAGGGCTGAGGGCTACCTAGTAGGGAAATTTCGTACTCCATGAGAAGCAAAATATCTAACTAAAGCCAATTCGGTTCAAAAACGTCTCAAAAATCTTCAAAATAGCAAAAATCGGAGGTTATATGGGAACGTTAGCAAAATATAATCTGATCTAGTCCATATGCGGCACACGACTTACGACTGATATAAACCGATTTCTTGCACAATTTCAGCAAAATATCTCAATAAGTTTAGAAGTTATAATTTTAGCGCCGCTAAATTAGTGATTTCGACCACTCTGCAGCGTACTGAACTAAGTCTAAAACAATGTGTGCTAATTTTTGATGAAATCGCTTTAAATTATGATATAACCCCATACATTTTTTTGTCGAGTTTGATGTAAATGACGCACCTAATACACAACGGTTGGCCGGTTGGCGATGAATTTCTTCACTTAAACCTTGTACAGAATTGTTGCTAAAGAATCAGTTTTTGGATGTAGTTTCAATGTAGTTCCTATCTATTTTTCGGTCTATTATATAGTTTTGACCGATTTCATACAAACTGTACACCAAATACCCAACGTTTTGGATTAAAAAAAATTTTGAATAGCAGCATCGCCCGATTTTCTGAAAATTAACCACATTTCTCAAATATCAAAAATATAAAAGAATCAAACCAATTAATTTGTTCTGAAAATTTTGCAGTTTCGATACTTCACTTGTGTCACTCTAATCGTTTTTGGTACAAATAATTGAAAAAAAACCTGTTATAAAATTAACTTCAAACCAAAAATTGATTGACACGGTAGCAGTAGACATCAATCTGGCCTAATCTTAAGAATATTAAATATTGTGATTGATTTAGAAGCATGTCATGCTCTAAATATGTCATATTTTATTATTTATTTAAGTTTTTATAATGCCTCAACTTAGACACATGCGAAAACAATTGCAGCATGACATTAAGAATAATTGTTAAATGTGGGCGTTTCAACTCCTAATGGCCTTGACAAACGAGTGAGATCAATTATACCAATTATCAAAATAATTTGGCAAACAAATATTTATTCGATACAGACATTGTTAAGTTATTAAAAAAATATAAATAACATAAGCATAACTTCGGAAATTGTTGACTTTATTCTTTGGTTTCTAATTTCATTTTTATAATAAATATTTAAAATGACCTGACGATTTATTAAATAAACAAATGATAGTATAAACAATAATGCCATGTACAGACGAGCGTTGTTCGCTCTCTCATTCGTTGTTCGACCCTTAATTATGAAGTAATTACTTAGTTCCCCATACAATTTTTTCTGAGCGAACACCGATTTTTGTACGTAGTTCAATTCGAATCACTCTCTGAATAACCAAGAAATTTGTCCCATCCCTCGTTTATTTGAAATTAGTTTAAGTTAAGTAGTTAGTGGAACAGTGCTTTATAAATGCTCTTTTTACACACCTGTTTCTAAGCAGACTACAGATCTCTGCAGAGGTCTCTGCAATACACTTTTAATCGGTATCCAATTGGTCTTTATATAGACATGTGGTCTCTCTGCAGACCTTTATAAATCCAATTTTAAGGGAAGTGTCTTTATAAATCCAATTGAAAATGCATGGGCTATAATGAAAAGCGTTTTAAGAAATGAAACATAAATAAATAGAGGAAAATTTAATGAATTATAGATTACCATAATTATCTTTCAAATAAATGTCGTTTGGTTCAATTTGGACCATTTTTTGGGAGTTAGATAGATTCGAAACTGAAATTTTAATATTTTAACATGGGTGGGAACCTTTAGTGGTTAGAGTAGTATGAGACCATTACAGCTTGGAAAACTAGGCTGGGAACTGAAATATTTAAAAAATTAAGCGGAGCCATAATAAAAAGCAAAAATCGATATTGTAAATTTGGTGAGAAGGAGTTTTTTTTCATAGAAATCTGTAATCTCAAATAGCTGCCACGTCGACGGCAAATCCGACTAAAACATACAATATAAAACCAGTAAGGAAAGTAGTAAAGTCGGACGGAGCCGACTATATAATACCCTTCACCACTTTGGGTATATTTAACAGATGGAATCCTCATTCGACAGACGTCGCATTTTTGAAGGACCATTAGCATGAAATTAAACAGGTCTTTCTGCAACCTATACATTTTGGTCAGATATAGAGTTGCTTCGTACAATAGGACAAAATTATGTAAATTAATTTAAAGCAAAATATCTAAATGTAAACCGGGGTCGACCATATGAAACCCTACACAACTACAACGGAACTCTAACTTTCTGCGGATTTATATTCCGAGCCTGTTCAATATTTCGAGATATTTGCCCCCTTTTGGTCGATCAGAGGTCAACAGCCCTTCTTTCTTATCCCAGCATATTTTCCGAATATTGTTTTCCCGAAGTGAACATTTACGGCTTAGCATGAACATTTTGTAATTTTACAACCAAAAGGTCTTGGTTGGTCACATCAGGCCTTCCAATTAGTTGCCCAACATGTGTTGTGATGTTCGGCTTATAACTGTGGCCTCTACAGCGACTAGAAAAACAGACAAAAATACATTTTTGGTCTGTTTCATGCCCTTCTTAAATTATAGCTGTCGTCGTTCACAATAACCGGAACTGCATGTAAAATTTCATGGAGATCAATGCGATATTTACGCCCCCTTGTGTGGTAATGGAAATACTAAACACTGTCAGATACGTAGATTCCCTCAAATATTTATGAATAACAATACATACTACAATATTATTGGTATCAATTTAAAGGTCAACCATTCCTCTAGTATATACCTGGGATCTATATCCTTCAGGAGTATCCTTCCTATCGCATATAAAGTGCTATCCAGCGTGCTGTGTGATCGTTATTGGACCATACCAATGCGGCTTCAGACATGGCAAATCCACCATTGACCAGTTTTTTCACTCTGCGCCAGATCCTGGAAAAAACCCAAGACAGCCCTATCCGTTCAGTTTAAAGCCATGTCTTTTTGGCATTACTGGTACAACTGGTACAATGTCAGCAATTAAACTAGGAAAAGAACCTCTCGGAGCCCTTTAGTGCCGAACGAGGATTCAGACAAGGTGACAGTTTGTCGTGTGACCTGTTCAACATCCTGCGTCGATGGTGAATATCGCCGTCGAATGAACCATGAGCTATATAATATATTCAATTTTATTAGGTTCGGGTCATAATTGTGGGTTCTAGAACGAAAAGTAATGTTTTTGATCCATTTCATACCATAAATATTAACCGATCATTACCAAACACAATAGGGGTCTTATTAGGCAAAATTACAGTCAAGGTCTACCTAGAGGTGTGGATTTTTTTTTTTTTTTGCAATTTCTATTTTTAAGTTTTGGTGGTACATGGTATTATGTCTTTGTGTATATGTTTGTAACAGGCAAAAGGACACGAGATGGCCGCATCTGTCCTTTTGAGAATGTGCATAAAATCCCTTTTCTGAGTCGATGAATGCATGTCCGCCCGTCTGTATATCTATCTGCCTGTCCATGTTAAATTTCAAAAACAGAACAGGCCGCATTTATGATTCGAATTGGAAGAAATTTGGCACATGTCACTTATGTACTGTGTGTAATGATGTGCGCGGTTAAGATATAGATTAGTCTTGGGCAATCTCGTTTAGTTCAGTGATCGAACGAACTAGATCATTTTTTTTAAAGTGAACTAGGTCGTTCACATCGTTCAGTTGCATATATCGTTTCAATTAAGTTCAACCAACCGTAAAGAAGGATTACCTTTCAAAATCATTCGAATTCTCCACTTTGTTAATGGGTGGTTAATCCAGGGTTTCCAGCTCGACTTTTGTCTATGGGGGTGATTTGCTTTTAAATGTCGCTTCATATTTTTTTACTGACCAGCCATACGTAAAAAATTGTTCTTATTTGACGTCGTTTAGGTCGTTCAGTGACCGACGGCGTTCATTGAGCAAAGTCGTTCAATGAGCAACGTCGTTCAGAGACCGACTAAGTTTGGTAAACAAAATAGTTCAGTGAACGACAATAATAAAAACTGAACTATGTCGTTCACTCGTTCAGTGGACTGACTAGTTCAATTGAACTAGGTCGTTCACGAACGACACAAGACTAATATAAATATAGTTCCCATACATATTCATGTCCGATTTTAGGTAATTGGTGCCCTAAAATCCTATTATTTGTCCGAAATTTCCCATTCAATTTTGAATTGAGTCCAGAGTGTTGTGTTGAAATCGGTTCAGATTAAAATTGTGCACGACAGAGCTATGTTTGTTCGATTTGTATGAATTTTTTCACAGCGAATTCAATTGAGTGTAGATTGAGGAAGATTTTATTCTCATATTTCTTTTCTTCCGCATATTGCATATTGAATTGAGTCAAGAATGTCCGATTTCATTTTTTATTATTTTTATATTTATATTTTTAAATTTATAGGTTTTATATTTTTTAATTTGAAGAATAGAATTTTTTAATGTTTTCAAAAATTTTTTCGAAGAACTATTATATTCGGCATCAACTGCGACATAAATACAAGTTATCAACATAAGACTTTTGTAAAGCCAAATTGCCCAATATTTCTGATGAGCAAATTGACAAAATACCAAATTCAGTGATAAATAGTGTTCGAAAGAAAAAAATCAATCATAAAATAAAATGTCAACCCGTAATCTATTCGGTTACCAGTTTATAGAGGTCTAACATAAATCAATATATCGCATATTGACAGATTTCACTACATGTAAAAGATCTATATAAATTCCTTCACACCTAAATCGCGTTGTCTAGTGTAATTAATCTGCTAAACTCGTTATAATTTCTCATGACATAGCAATGTATTCCAGACAAAAATCAATCAGTTCAATTGCGAAAAGAAGTTTAATGACAGGTTAATAACCAACAACAATAACATCAATTTTGTCGCTTGCTGCTGAAGAGGCAAAAAACTTTATTTTGAATGAATTTTGTCATTTCATCTTGTTGTTTGTTTTCTATTTCGTTCCTTTTTTCAGATTGTAAAAAATTAAAAAAAAAACTCTAAAACCATAGCAAATGGTGTTGTTGACAGTAAGAACGACATAACAAGAGCGAAACGAATTGCCCAGACATGAGCTGCTGACACTCTTCACCCATATGTATGCACGTAAGTTAGAAATAGGTATACTGCCTAAGGTCTTGATCATTGTTGTGACCAAAATTCTTTCCCTAATGCTGCTGCCGCCACTTCAGCTTAGAATATTTTTTAGAGTATATAAAGCTCTTGTCGAACTTGTAATCGATATCAGTTCATTAAGCTCCATTGCAAAGAACAGTCTTCTAACTACAACAAAATGAAAGTAAGTTCTTGTTGTCGTTGTGTTGATTTTATTTTTCATTAATTGCCGAACGTTGAACAACATTTTAATTGACTTTTGTTCTATTTTTTCTTGTTTTTGTTTTTTCTTCTATTATCCCTAAAAAATAAAGTTCCTCTTGTGCTTGGCTTTGTTCGTGGCTGCCGCTTCCGCCGGTGTTGTTGCTCCCATTACCACAACTTACAGTGCTGCTGCTGTACCAGCTGTTGCCACCTATGCTGCCGCTCCAGCTGCCTATACAACATATGCCGCCGCTGCCCCAGCCTATACCCATTCGGTATATAGTGCCATCCCTGCCTATACTTCTTCGGTTTACAGTGCTGCTCCAGCCTATACCACTTATGCTGCTGCCCCTGCTGTCTACTCCACCTTCTTGAAAAAGAAGTAAAGATGGTAGAAAATTCTTTGAGATTGGATGATTTGAATTGATGACAATGATTGTAAAGATTTTTAAATAACGAAAATAAAATTTAATTCAGATTAAAAATGTTTTTTATCTATACTAATAAAAGAGTAAAGTGATTGAATGACAGGTTTAAGCTAGAATCTTGAAATTTGGGGTGAGGGTCACTCTTGATCCATAGTTGTCACATAAGGCTGGGGTTTTGGAAATTCATACTAGTACGGCACGAAAAGTTCTAAAAGTGGTACCATTTGTATTTGGAGAACTGGTGCAGCTAGAACTCTGAAATTTTTGGATATTTGAACTACAAGTATTCGAATAGCACTAAAATGTACTAAATTTGTTACAATTTCGTAGTATGTGAACAGATAAATTTGGTACAATTTGAATTTTGGGTGAACCAATAGATCTAGAATCCTGAAAGTTGGATTCAGGATCATTGTTGAATGTAGGACCAAGATATTCAGGTAGTTTTAGAAATATATACTAATGAATACTAAATTTGGTACCATTTGGATTTGGGCGAACCGATAGAGCAATGCAGGAAATTTCGGAAATGCGTACTAAATTTGGAGCTGGAATTTGGAGGTTGGGTCACTGTTAAGGTGTAGGATTTGGATATGTAGGGAGTTTGGAAAAATTTATTAATGTGTACTAAATGGTACTAAATGTGGATTTGGGAGAACCGATAGAGCTGGAGTCTTCAAATTTGGAGTTAAGACCGTTGTTGGGGTGTAGGATTGGGCTATGTAGCCCAATTTGGATATTCGTACTAATGTGTACTTTATGGTACTTAAGGCAGATTTGGGCGATAAAGCTAAAATCCTGAAATCGGGAAATAAGATAGTTCTGAAAATACATACTTATGTGTACTAAATTTTGTACTATTTTAATTTTGGGTGAAACGGTATAGTTGAAAACCTGAAATTTTGTGTTCGGATCACTGTTAGGGTGTAGTATTGGGATATGTAGGGAGTTTTCGAAAACAATACTAATGTGCACCAAATGGTAACAAATAAAAATTTGGGTGAACCGATAGAGCTGAAATTTTAAAATTAGAACCATTGTGAGGAGTAATTTTGACTATGAACGAATACTAATGTGTTGTAAATGGTACTGACTTTGGTATAATTATATTTTTGTGAAGCTATGGAATCTTGAAATTGGGAAATATGATTTGTATTGGATTCATATTAAAGTGTACTAAATGGTACTAAATTTGGTAAAATTAAGTTTTCGGTAAGCCTATGTTCGAATCATGAAATTTGGAATAATATAGTTTCTTGTTTTAATATAGCTTCTATATAAAGATCCCTGTATTGTTGAGGTCCTAGCCCCTTAGGTTTCTCAAGGAATTAAAAATCTTATATGTAGGTACATAGCTCGCATGTAAGGATCCGTCCGAGTTTTGATATTGGGATGGTCCGATTCATATCGAATATAACTATCCAATCAGTGTTCTCGTTCAGGTTTTTCTCATTTTTTATTCATTTTCGATTTCTATGTCAATTTGGACTAAAATCCGCTTAGAAGTTCAGAGGGTAATAATTGGTCACAATTCATGTGTTTGTGTTTAATTATTTTGATGAATGGTATCAATTGAGCCAAGACCGACATTATAAGTTTTTTGTGATTATAGGGGCCTAGTGCATCATGAGTTCATCGAGAAGGGTCGTACGGTTAGTAAAGAAAATAAAGGGTACGTATTTTTGTACCATTAGAAAGCGGATCTAGAACATAACATTAATAGCATCGCAGGCACCACATACTGCAAAACTTGTCCTATTGATTTTTGTTTTGTTTACAAAACTGAAGAGTCCCGTGTTAAAACGATTGAGAAAATTGTGTCTGTACAGAAGTAGTTGATCCCAAAAACAAACCTCGAATGTTTTTTCAAGATTCGGAAAGAGGTGGTCTATTCTAGCTACCACACAAGTGATTCATATGGGTGTATCAGGTGGCTTATATTAGAATACATGTATTGTTCAATTTGAGATCGGAAATAGATCAGATTTAAATATAACCAAAAGGCACATGTATACTACGTAACAACCAAGTTTTGCCATTAGAAATTGTAGTAATTGCCTAATCTCTTTGATTTTTTGTTTGTTTATTTAAACATTATTAGAGCCCGATATTTCAACACGATAATGACTAATACAAATAAATCAAATCAGATAATATAATCATGCCTAGAAGTAGATTACATATTGTAGCAATGCGGGTTTCGGAATCACAATTATTTCACTGGTCAGCATGTGGCCCATTAGCTCAGTTGGTTAGAGCGTCGTGCTAATAACGCGAAGGTCGCGGGTTCGATCCCCTCATGGGCCAATTGATCATTTTTTTATTTTCTCTACCATAGATCAATTATTCCCTCCATCATAAGGTGGAGTGTATATCGAATTTATCATTCATGGAATATATGGATCCACTTTTTAGGGTAGCCTCATATAACGGTACCCCCAATATTTAGTATTTTCAAGTATTTGGACACTTTTAAAAAATAAATCGAATAAAAATTTAGTGCCTGTTAGTATCCATTATTAAAAAGTTCCATAACTACCAGTATTAAGTACGATTTTCTAAAACACCCCAATCTTATTTCAATTCTCAGAATTCCAGTTCTATCGGTTCACCTAAATTCAATTTGTATCGTATTTAGTATCATTTAGGACATATACGTACAAATTTCTATTACTACCTACATCAAGCAATCCAATGGACATTTTATTACCAATTTTTAAGATACAGAAAAAAGAAGAAAGAACAAGAAAAACGTGAGCGTGAGCAGGGGTCAGAATGAAGTCCGGAAATTTTACCAACGAGGAAAACGCCAAACCGAAGGTTTTGGTGCAGGCACAGCCTCCTGTAGAGGTGAAGAAAGTAACCTGGTGACAGACACAGACAGCGTGTTGAGGATCTGGAAGGAGCTTTTTTAAAGCTTCTGGTATCAAATAGTGGCAGTGAAGAAGATACTCCAGAACCAATAAGAGATGATGGTATAGAGTGTATACCACTTAGCCAAGATGAGGTCATAAAATTAATCGGCCCAAGAACAATAAAGAAAATAAAGGAGCCGTTGGGTTACCAGCCGAACTATTCAAGACTGGTGGTCAGATGCTGGTCAGGAGCATGCAGCAGCTGATTAGTACAATTTGGCTAGAGGAATACATGCCCAATGATTGGAACCTCAGCATTCTGTATCCTGTGCACAAAAAAGGAGACAAGGCGATATGTGCCAACTATAGAGGAATTAGCCTTCTTCCCATCGCATATAAAGCGCTATTCAGTGTGCTGTGTGAACGATTGAAGCCAATTGTCAATGACATCATTGAACCATACCAATGCGGCTTCAGACCTGACAAATCCACCATTGGCCAGATTTTCACTTTGCGCCAAATCCTGGAAAAGACCCACGAAAATCACATCGACACATACCACATATTCGTCGACTATAAAACAGCATTCGACAGCCCTATCCGTTCAGAGGAGTTTAAAGCCATGTCTAGGTTCGGCTATGCAGGATAACTTTAAGTGACACAAGGTCAGCAGTTAAAGTCGGAAAGGACCTACAGAGCCCTTCAATACGGAACTAGTATTCAGACAAGGTGACAGTTTGTCGTGTGATCTTTTTAACATCCTGCTGGAAAAGGTCATACGAGACGCAAAGAAATGACACTCTGTACACCAAACAACACATGTTACTCGCCTACGCCGATGACATCGATGTAATGGGTCGAACATTGCCAGCGGTAACAGCCACCTTTGAACAAATTGAGAAGGAGTCTGCCAAAGTGGGTCTGGCAGTTAGCGGCGAGAAGACCTATCTGATGGTATCAACGTGCAAGACGTCCAGTAGACTCGGACCAACTGTGGAACCTGAGAACTACAGCTTAGAGGTAATTAAAGATTTTATATACCTTGCTACCGCCATAAATAAAACGAATGACATCAGTTTTGAAATTCGGAGAAGGATTGTGATGGTCAACAGATGCTACTATCGAACCATAAGCTTTACAATTTATACGCTGACATCGACATAGTCAAACGTATTGAGCTGCAGCGATTACGGTGGCTAGGCCATGTTATGCGAATGAATGAGGATGCCCCAGCTCAAGCGATAAAAGCGAGCCTACTGATAGTTCCCGTAGAAGGGGAAGGTCGCGAATTAGATGGAAATACCAAGTAGAAAATTACATCTTGGAACGTGGTCTTTCAAATTTGAGGAGATGCGCAAAAGTCCGCTTGGAAATCTTTTTTAAGCTCGGCTTATGGAACATCCGTTCTGTAACAAGCCAGCTAAGTAAGTATATCGACCCTACTTCTCAACCTTGATTCACATTCCAAATTTCATGTTTTTAGCTCTATCCGTTTAGATGCTACCAAATTTAGCAAATTTAGTAATTTTTACTATTTTTCGCATACTTATAGTTCGAATGTCCAAAAAACTCTTTTGTACGTCTCCAACAACTCCAACACTCAATCAATGACCCTCAATCTAAATTTTAGAGTTCTAGCTAGACAAATACAAATGGTACCATATTCAGTATTTTTAGTGCTTTTTGTTCCCTTCTAGTATGAATTTCCAATAACCCAGCCTTATCTGTCACCTTTGGACCAAGAGTGACCCTCATCCAAAATTTTGAGTATATTTAACTGCAACACCCATTTGATTGTATTTTTTGGGAGAGAAACCATTTTAAAAATAATTGCCCTACTCCCTGATTTGTCAAAATAATTAACGAAACCCTCAAATGTCTAGATTTTGAACCTGAATTGGTCCTCCCTATGATTACTTAGTGCGTTCATATAATTTTGTTTTTTAGTCAAGTTTTGTACTGAAGTCAACATTAGTGTTATGTTTTGTTTTTGTTATATTTGATGTGTAATAAATTCCAAACATCATTATACAGTAATAATAAATCATATTTTTTTAAACCTATCAAACTATAAAAATAATATATATTTCTGTTAATTGTATTAAATAAAATACTAGAAACAATATATTATATGCCTATAATTGATATAATATATGATTAAACATCATTCATACTTTCAAGACTCTGCATTGTTATTGCTGCAAATGACAAATTTTAGTTTAACAAAAAAAGTTAACATATTTAATTTGCTACTTTATTTATGCAATTGATTTATACATAAAAGTTGACACACATCATTTTTTTTATTTTGTATAAATAAATACATAAACATTGCAAGTTAATAGCTTTTCATATAATGTCATAATTTATGAGGCATAGATTTATTTATGAATGTCATTAAATTGTTATATTTAAACAAATGGCTTATTATGATTTTTATGTGATTTTTTTTGTTATAACTTCTGATAGGAAATAAAATATATAATATTAATTAAAAATGCAAACAAAAAGTTCATTGTTGGCCCATGGGGGGATCGAACCCGCGACCTTCGCGTTATTAGCACGACGCTCTAACCAACTGAGCTAATGGGCCAGTTTGATAATGGTGGACAAAGTTACTACAAAATACAATGCACACACAATAACGGCTAACCGCCTTTAGTTTGAGTGAGTAACAGTACACTGTTAGTGAATGCTTGGTAAAATAACAGAACAAATGAATTTGCCACAATATTCACCATTCTCTGTTGTATGACTGGTTAAATTCAAAATGTTAACATTATTAAATGTTATTTTACATTATTCAAACATATTACACACACATAGAAAATTAATAAAATAATAAATACATATCGCACCGGTTAATTAAAATTGGCAGCACTCAAAAAATCTACTTTTCAAGTTGTTGCTTGTTAGGGCGAACATCATTGAATGGTCGGTCACTAAGGTAAACACGAAAGGGAACAAGTGAAAAAAACTAGAGTTGTTCTATCTAGTTCAGTTAGCTGATCGCTCTTTATAGTTCAGCTCTTTTGACTGAACTAGTTCGTTCTTCTAGTTCAGTAGTTCAATCGTTCGTAATTAATCTCTTTTATTCAGCTGTCGTTTTACTTCGGTCGTTCTTTTAAAAGTTCTTCGCTCTCCGAATCGTTCAGTTGATAGTTTGTGTAAATAAATGCAATATTACAATTTTGTAAAACATTACAACATGTTGGGCCTATATGGCGAGGATATTAAAAAGAAAAATTTAAGAACAGTTTATGGACCTATAATGTGTGAATTTTTAAATAAATGTTTCAAAAGAATTGATAAATTGAATTGATTAAAAGAGGTTCCAAAGAAAATGTGGTCCTAATGGGCGTAGATTTTTAAGAAAAGTTTCAAAATAATTGAATAATTACTTGCCAACATAAATGATAGGCAACATATTTGTGTTTACTAAATTAAAGCGCTGTTAATATCACATGCAAAATAAAACTCGATCGGCGTCGCATCCATTTAGACCAAATCGAACTAGGTCAGTAAAACGCTCACATTTGAACTAAAAGCAACGATTATTCCAGTTCTTTCTTTTAATGAACTAAAAATAATGAATTTGTAAGACCTAGTTCAATCGGTCTTTTAAGTGAATCGTTCATTTGAACTAGTTCGTTCGTGAACTGTACAACTCTAGAAAAAACGTCAATATTGGTCTACATTTTAATTTAGCTCCCATATAAAGCTTCGCCAGTTATTCAGTATTTTGGGTTTTCTGTGTACAAAATATTGTCAATATTGGCCATAATCGGTATTGTGATGGTATTAGGCACATGTTTCTACCTAATTGGTTGTAATTTGATCATTATACCCTTCACCACACTGTGCTACAGGGTATTATGTCTCTGTGCATATTTTTGTAACAGACAAAAGGAAACGAGATAGACACATGGTTCCTTTTGAGAATATGCATAGAATCACTTTCTGAGTCGATTTACGCATGTCCGTCTGTCCATGTTAAATTGTAAACAAAGTACAGATCGCATTTATGATTCGAATTGGATGGAATTTGGCATAGGTCACTTATTTGGCCCAAGGACGAACCCTATTGAAATTGAGAAAAATCGGTTCAGATTTAGATAGAGTTCCCATATATATGTTCGTCCGATTTAATGTAAATGGGGTACCAAAGTCCCTATATATCTTTCGATTTGCACGAAATTTGGCGTAGCACAATGAATTAGGCCCAGACTGATGTGTGTCAAGTTTCCTGAAAAGCGGCCCAGATTACGATATAGCTCCCATATATATTTTCGTCCGATTTAATGTAAATTGTGCACCAAAGGCCCATGTATCTTTCGATTTGCACGAAATTTGGCACAGCGTAATGAATTAGGCCTAGAAAGACGTGTGTTATGTTTTCTGAAAATCGGTTCAGATTTAGATATAGCTTCCTTATATTATAGATTGATTTTAAGAAATTGAAGCACCAAGGGACCAATATATGGCTGATAAGAACAAAACGTACTGAAATTAGTATAACGTAATCTGTGACTAGTTTCCTTGAAATCGGTTCATATTTGGATGTAGCTCCATATATATTTTCGCCCGATTTTAAGTAAATTGGGCATCAAATTCCTCATGTTAGTCAGATTGACATCAAATTTTGCGCAACGTACAAAATTGAGCATAAAATAACGTTGTGGCGTTTTTTAGAAGTACAGACATAGCCCAACGGATGACCTATTGATATTTTTTTGAAGACGATTTACATACTTTTGTCCCATTGTAACAAACGAATGACATGTTTATGGATAGATCTAAGTCGATTCACATTTAGATAAATATCATATATTTTTATACCCTTCACCACACTGTGGTACAGGGTATTATGTCTTTGTGCATATGTTTGTAACAGGCAAAAATAATCGATTTAGACCCGTGGTTCCTTTTGAGAATATGCATATGATCACTTTCTGAGTCGATTTATGCATGTCCGTCTGTCCGTCCATGTATTTTTGTGAACAAAGTACAGGTCGCATTTATGATCAGATTTGGATGAAATTTAGCACATGTCACTAATTTGGCCCAAGGACGAACCCTATTGAAATTGGAGAAAATCGGTTCAGATTTAGATACAGCTCCCATATATAATTTCGTCCGATTTAATGTAAACGGTCCCTATATATCTTTCGATTTGCACGAAATTTGGTATAGCCTACTAAATTAGGTCTAGAATGATGTGTGCTGCGTTTCATGAAAATCGGTTCAGATTTAGATATAGCTCCCATATATAGTTTTGTCCGATTTTAGGTAAATGGTGCACCAAAGTCCTTGAAAATCATTTGATTTGCACGAGTTTTGGCATAGCGTATTGAATTAAGTCTAGAATGACGTGTGCTAAGTTTCGTGAAAATCGGTTCAGATTTAGATATAGCTCCCATATATAGTTTCGCCCGATTTTAGGTAAATGGTGCACCAAAGTCCTTGAAAATCATTTGATTTGCACGAATTTTAGCATAGCGTATTGAATTAAGTCTAGAATGACGTGTGCTAAGTTTCGTGAAAATCGGTTCAGATTTAGATATAGCTCCCATATATAGTTTCGCCCGATTTTAGGTAAATGGTGCACCAAAGTCCTTGAAAATCATTTGATTTGCACGAATTTTAGCATAGCGTATTGAATTAAGTCTAGAATGACGTGTGCTAAGTTTCGTGAAAATCGGTTCAGATTTAGATATAGCTCCCATATATAGTTTCGCCCGATTTTAGGTAAATGGTGCAACAAAGCCCCTGAAAATCATTTGATTTGCACGAATTTTGGAATAGCGTATTGAATTAAGTCTAGAATGACGTGTGCTAAGTTTCGTGAAAATCGGTTTAGATTTAGATATATCTTCCATATATAGTTTCGCCCGATTTTAGGTAAATGGTGCATCAAAGTCCCAGCTAATATTTTGATTGGCATGAATTTTGGTATAGCGTACTAAATTAAGTCTAGAATGATGTGTGCTAAGTTTCATAAAAATCGGTTCAGATTTAGATATATCGTAGCTTCCATATATAATTTCGACTTATTTATGTTAATTGTACACCAAATAATCAATAGGTGTCTGATTGAGATAAAATTTTAAAACGTGCCGCATACCGAATAGCGTGTGTCAAGTTTGCTTTAAATCGATTTACTGTGCCACTGTGCGCAAACGACTAAACTTGACCAAATGAAATGAAATTTAGCATAGTTTCCAGAAAGACATAAAAATCCCATATTTAAGTTCGTTCAATTTCATGCCAAAATTCCTTCAAAAAGGCGACGTCTTTTCGAATATACCCAAAGTGGTGAAGGGTATCATATAGTCGGCTCAGTCCGACTTTACTACTTTCCTTACTGGTTTTATTTCGTCCAATTTCATGTTAGTAGTCCTGTTTAATATATATGATACCCTTCACCACTACTGTCCTTACTGTTTTTTTTTTTTGTTTATTTTAGCATTTTTTAACAAAATCTAGCATTGTTATTAACAAAGTTTTGACAACACTGAAAGTGTTAAAATATATGCTTCCCCATATAAAGATCCCATCGGATCTCATTCGCGTAGGGTATCTAAGGCCTACCGTATCTAACGCATAACAATTACCACAGAAACATTAAGTTTTCACAGAAATCCATTTTCCAAATCCCATCAAACGATTTATTCTATATTGAAATAGCTATGTGTGTATATTGTTATACGACACATCGGTATCTGTGATTTTATTTAACATTCTAGAATAACAACATTGATTGACTGTGACATATTTCTGAAGTTGAAAACATTGCAGAGGGATGTTGCCAATATTTTCACCGCCCACAAAACAATTTTACAGGTTTTTTTTATATGAAAAACAATATTGTAATAGTTTGTACGACAAATATCGAACATATTGAGTTTGAAAATTGCTGTTGTTGTACACGCTTTTGTTTGATGTTCTCGCCTGCCAGCCAGCCAGTCATCCATCTATCCATTCATCCATCCATCCATCCGTGCAGTTTGTTTATGTTTAAATTGTAGCGAAGATTTATGAATGCAATTTGTATCTGGACGCCGAAAAAACTCGCTATGTAATTTCAGTAACACAACACAATGACAATCTGTAAAAGAAAATGATGAATTACATAAAAAATAATAATATTTTTAATAAAAAAGTTTTTGAACATTGGAAAACATAATGATAATTACAGGCGATAAAGCGGCTTCATTTACATATATTCACAATAAAATTCTACGATATCCGAATTATTAAAAGTAGTTTATTTAAAAATCGTAAACAAATTAACAAACATAATAGAGAATTTAACCCCACCGAAATTTACCAAGCCTGTTTTAAGCATTTTTAAACACATTTTGCAATTTTAAGTTTTCACCATGAGCCATGATTATCACAGGCAACTGAAAAATTTTTACAAAATATAAATCATTCAGTGAGTATTAACATTTTAATAGAATTAAACAATAACAACGGTCAACACACACACAAAAACAAAAGCCTCCATCATTGACAGCATGTAACGATAACAGAAGATCAATGTATTTTTATTTCAATATTTTTTTTACCACTGGCACATAATTGAAAACAATGGCATTTTAATCAGATTTCATTTTGAACATCATCATAAATTATCTGCTTATAAATGATGAAGAAGATTCGTGTTAAAAAGATTGGAAAATTACATTTTTAATGAAAGTTGCAGCAACAACAACACAACGACAACAATAGCGGCTGTTAAATCCTTGGCCCCATTTCGAACAAAATGAAATTGTTTAATTTACCACCAAGCAAATTAATTGCATGTCTATTTGTCGGAACTTATAGTACACTAGAACGCATACACGCAGTTGTCATTTTTATATATTTAATGATTTAATGCAGTCGAATGTTTACAAATTTTAATAAATCATAATTTTATTGTTTTTACTGAAGTCGCATTATGATGTTATGAAATTTGTTTATAATCACAATGAAATCTTGATACCATATGAATTCAAGAATAATCTCTTGTGGCTTAATATTATATGATATGTTATTTATTTATACAATTTCAAAAATTGGTCGATTTTAAACAGAAGTAACATAACATGGATATCTCTAAGACCTGTTGGACTTTGCCAAACATAATCCAGATTGTCACAAAAAGGTCATAACATGTGACGAATCATGAAATTGACACCAAAGATTTATCATCCCAATGAAAACCGCAAGTCAAGTTTCATCAAATGCGAAGATTTTGCTCACAATAACGTGGTGCATCATGAATTCTTGTCACAGTTTCATACTAACTTATTGAATTTTAACTAACTGAATTTTGGAAAATCCAATCAATCAATAAAATGTTCCCGCTTACTTTTCCTTCTCACAAAAATTAAGACACATAAAGCGTAAGTTCGGCCCGGTCAAACTTTTTGTACCCTCCACCATGAGGTGTACATTAACAATTTCTGCAATCGCTCAGAACTTCAGAGATGTTTGGGACATACACTATGAACCCGTCCATTACTTTCCTACTTAGCTGGCTTGTGACATACATTTCGCTCCATTAGCCGTTCTTATAAAAGATTTCCAGGCGCGTCGGTCTTTTGCCCAGTTTTTCCAATTTGAGAGATAATGTTCGGCAATGTTGTCTTTCACTTGATCTTTCCACCTAATTCGTGGCCTTCCCCTTCTGCGTGAACCATCAGCTGCTTCGCTTTTATATGCCTTTTGAGCTCGAGAATCTTCATCCATTTTCACAACATGACCTAGCCAACGTAGTCGCTGCATCTCGATACGTCTGACAATGCCGGTGCCCGAGAACAGTACTATTTATTCGACATGGTTCATTCGACGGCGATATTCACCGTCAACGCTGATCGGCCCATAGATATTTCGGAGAATTTTTCTCTCAAACACTCCATGAGCTGCTCATCTGCTTGCGTAAGAACCTATGATTCAGATCCATATAACATCACGGTTATCATCAGGATCTTGTAGAGTGTGAGTTTGGTCTGGCGGGAGGTGGCTTTGTTTGTAAACTGCTTACTCAGACCATAGTAGTATCTGTTGGCAAATGGGTCAAAATGACCTCATTCTGAAAGAATTTATTGTGTAAATAGATTTTTTTTAAACTTATTTTTTAATATTTTTAACATTATTTATAATCATACAAAACGTTGTTATTATTTGTTTTCGGTGGGAGGGCTCTCGAGTTTCCCTTTTTGTAAATTTTAAAAAAATAAGAACGCGGACAAAATGTTCGAAAAAGAGTAAGTGTTTACTCTAAAAGTGAAATCGACTGGAAATATAAAATTTATTTTTCCCGATTTGTGTGTTAGTTTGTGTTTCTAAAGTAGTAAACGGTTTTCGATGTTGGTGTACTGATCTGGTCATAAAAGAATTTTACTTTATACAATAATAAAAGTAATTTGATTTTTTAATATTTCACAAGAGGTCAAAATGACCGATTTTAGGCAATATAGGTATAGCACACGTGAATACGGGGAATGAAAGAGGGGGGAAGCAGCTACTATGATTAATAAACGTAGTTCTATGTGGTACAAAAAGTCATTAAATTTTAAATAGCTGTGTCATAATATACACAATTGTTTTTGTTCTTGAAATTGAAAAACGGTCAAAATGACCGCCTTCGGCAATCTAGTGTTTATGGCGGTACCAAGGCATATCAAATCTTTGACTACGTCCAAGCTGTAATTCTCAAGTTCCACATTTGGTCCGATTCTACTGTACGTCTCGCGAGTTGATATCATCAGCTTGGTCTTCTCGCCATTTACTGCCAGATCCACATTGGCAGATTCCTTCTCAATTTGTTCAAAGGTGGATGTTACCACTCGCAATGTTCGACCCATTATATCGTAAGTAAATGGAATTTGGTACATGTGCTTATTATTGGCATAAAGAGTAACTGACAGAAAATTGGAGAGATCGGACCAAAATTTGGTATACCTCCCATATAATGGGTCTTGAGAATGTCACCATTTTTGGCCTATAAAATCTTTAATATTCAACTAAATTCAATGAAAATTTGCAATTTACATTTACTTAGGCCTATAAAGGAACTGTCCAAAAACTGGATAGATCGGACCAAGACTTAATATACCTCCCATACAAAGGGTCTTGGAAATTTTACTATTTTGGGCTATATAATAGTTAATATTCAACCAAATTCAATGAAAATTGGCAATTCATATTTACTTAGGCCTACAAAGCAACGGATCAAAAACTGGGTAGATCGGGCCATGTGAATGTGGCTTTATAGTCAACGAATAGATGGAATGTGTATTTCGTGGTCTTTTCCAGGATTTGGCGCAGAGTGAAAATCTGGTCAATGGTGGGTTTGCCAGGTCTGAAGTCGCATTGGTATGGCCCAATAATGTCATTGATCATTGACTTCAGTCGTTCACACAGCACTTTATATGCGATGGGAAGGAGACTCTTGCTCTATAGTTGGCACATATCGTCTTGCATTGTCTTCTTTTTTGTGCACGGGACACAGGACGCTGAGGTCCCAATCATATACCCAAATTGTACTAATCAGCTGGTGCATGCTCCTGACCAGCATCTGACCACCGGTCTTGAATGGTTCGGCTGGTAATCCATCGGCACCTGCTGCTTTATTGTTCTTCAGCCGATTAATTGCTAATCTGACCTCATCTCCTCATCATGACTAGATGGTATACAATATATTCCTTCCAGATCCTCAATACGCCGGTTGTATCTGTCACCAGTTTCCAATCTTTACAGGAGGATGTGCCTGCACCACAGCCTTCGGTTTGGTGTTTTACTCGTTCCTAAAATTTACGGACTTCGTTTTGACTCCTGTACAACTCGATTTGCTCACGCTCACGTTTTTTTTGTTCCTTCTTCATTTTTCTGAAAATACATTTCTCCTTTTCTCCCGATAATTCTGTCTCGCATTACCTGCTGCTACTGATTGCAGGGTTGTCCTATACCCTGCGTTTTTTCTCCTTGCATAACGACACTCCTGATCATACCATGGGTTTCTTGTAGAGTTGGGCAATCTAGTTCACGTAGCGAATCGATCTTTCTCGTTCCTTTTTTAAAAAGGAACTAGTTCCTTTGCTCCATCTAGTTCCCACTTATAGGTAGTTCCTTTGAATCTCTCTCTTTCATCGTTTTTGTTTTTTGCTCACATAAATCCGTGATAATAGATGAAAAAATTTAAAAATGTGGAAAGATGAAAAAAATATATATTTTAAATAATTTATATTTAGTAGAATATTTAGAAGCTACAGAATTCAACTGCAGGACGATAAACACAAAATATTTTAAATAAATAAAATAATTTTACTATTTACACAATAATAAATTAATGAGCGTATGTTTGTATATTGTCAACAATGTGACAGCATTTGAAAACTGAACGAGAACGAATGAATAATATGGGAATAAAGGAACGAAATCAGTGAAAGGAATGTAATCAGTAAAAGAAACGAGATCAGTAAAAGGAACGATATCAGAAAAAAGAACGAGTTCAAAAAGGAACGAGATCTGAAAAAGGAACTATATTAGTTAAAGAGCTGGAACTAGTTCCCTTCTCGGTGTTTGCAGTTTCCGTGATACATTATATCGCACCTTTGCTGCTATATTAAGACGGGTGCGAACCTTGGCTGCCACAAGATAATGGTCCAAATCGATATTTGCTCCTCGGCACGATCGAACGTCTAAATCCTTCCGTCTATCACAACTAGATTAATTTGATTTCTCGTTGGGCTCACATCAAAATCTAGGTGGCGTTGTGTATATCGAGATGCTTGAATCTGGTACTGCTAACTACAATATTTCTTGCTGCCACGAAGTCCATCGACCTCATGCCGTTGTCGGGTGTTTCTTCATGGAGGCTGAATTTTCCGACAGAGGGGCCAAAAATATTTTCCCTTCCGATTTTTACAAAAAAATCTCCAGTTCTAGGCGCTCGTAGATATATGTCGTTGGCCTATTCATCATGGTCTTACATCGGAGCATGGACTAACTACAATATTTCTTGCTGTCGCGAAGTCAATCGACCTCATGCCGTTGTCGGATGTTTCTTCATGGAGGCTGAATTTTCCGACGTGGGGTCAAAAATATTTTCCCTTCCGACTTTTTACAAAAAATCTCCTGTTTCTAGGCGCTCGTAAATATATGTCGTTGGTCTATTCATTTTTGTCTTACGTCGGAGCATGGGCGCCAATAAGACTGATGTTTACGAACGAGGTATTTTATTCTCCTGTTAACCATAAATCCGCAGCCAAATTCATGTCTCGTTTCATGGCAGCTGTAATACAGTGCGTAATCGTCTGATTTAATTACGCCTGTCCCTTTCCATCGCATTAAGGCAAGGCAATAATATCGGCTTTGTATTTCTTGAGTACATCTGTCAAGTGCAGATTCATAGTTCGCGATCCTTTATACGTTTGCGGGTCGTCAAAATTTGGGAGGGAGGTTTTTGGTTTTCTTTTTCATTGCTTTTTCATAGTAGGAGGTGTTTTCCGAGTGTGGGCAACTAACCCGACTCCTCAACCCATTTTGTATAGTTCTTATGGTTGAACTTGCGACACATATCAGCACACTATTTCAACGGATGATGAAAGTAGCTACCCCAAGTGACACCGCGGGTGGTCAGTGTCTATAATTGAGATGAAAGAGGAACCAAGATAAGCCTGGGTTTTGTCATATTAGAGCCAATCAGAGCCGTTGTTTGGTATCTACCATCCCCTACGTATTTTGAAATAATTATAAACTGTATGGCCTACGAGTATCTTCAAACTCGAGTGAAAAATACTTCTAACCCATTTTAGTCTATTATATTTCGTCTGAAATATTTTTGTAGTTATATACACAGGCATACATAGGTATGATATTATATAATTTGCACCACTACAATTATCAAACTCTCCTCATGTCTCACATCTCTTGACGACATACATACGTAGAACACGTACTATTAACAATAATGTGAATATAAAATTTTAAAACTTGGACATTTATTACAAATTGAAATTTGAGCGCTCACATCAAAATCACCCCTCAATTGCCCCAATACACACTCAAACACACACAACTAACTAATCGTCTCTTTTTATGTGATTGTATGACGTTTTTTGTTGCTGCACATGGAAGTTCATAAAAATGAATGTGACACAATTTGATTTTACCGGAAATATCTTTTACCGCTTGCACAAAAAACAGAACAGACAGACAGAACTTGCAACAACTGCAAACATTTAACCAAAATCTCTGCACAAATCTATAACTACTATTTTGGCAGTGGTCAATTTTATGTGAATAGTTCGGCAAGGATTATTGGTTGTCGGAGCAGAGAGAAAAATATTCAACTGAGTTCGATTTTTTTTTGTGCTGCATCAATGATTCTATTTTCTTTAGTAGATTTTTATTTTAATTAAAAAATTTTCCAATTTATATGAGACTAGCCTTTATTGCAGCAATTAGAAAAAATGTTGTGCAATTGTGGTGTAAATAAAACAAAAGTGCAAATGCAAATTGTTTTTTTTTGTGTTACACACTGTTTTTCATTCTTTTAACCCTACGGTCAATAACCAAAAAAGTATACGTAGATCAATAACCGTGGTACATTTGTACCCATCCAAAGATAGCTCTGTAACTCATTAAAAAATTGGACTATCGTGAGGTTTTTTGTTTTAAATTAGTCTATGCGGATCTGGTCTAGATGTAGGAACTCAAAATTATATATACATTAAAATAATATATATTTAAATCCATGCTTAAATGATAATCTATCTAAAACAGTCATAGTAAATTCGTTATAGCTTTCGAATGGGTTAAGCTTTTTTAGTTATTTTTTTATTGGGATCTTATTTAGGTGTTCCTCAACCCCTCTGCAAATTTTTGTGGCCCTGGACAAGATGGGGCCATCAGGGCGACTCGTGGAAGTCAGAAACTACCCTGGTTTTCCTTTGGTATACAGGGACTAAAACAATTACACTGTGCGACACGAAAATTTTTCAGGGGTTCTAATGTACCAATTCTGTTTAGTTGGAGTCCCTGGATCACGAAAACACCTTTGGTTTTTCTGGGTCACTTCGAAAATTAATTTTATAACGGTAAATATAGAGAAAATCGTGGTTTCATGGACTTTCCATTTGAAACTTGAATAACTTATTTACTTTATAACGGATTTATACTATTTTTTTTTTCTTTCGAAGAGTACAATTTTTCCTTTCAAACAAGATATATATTTGGTAAATCGGTTGAGGATTGACTGAGTTACAGCGGTTGAAATGTGAAAAAATACGCATAAAATTACAAAATTTATTTTTCTTCGGACTGTACGATGAAATTATGATATCAAACCATATAAGTTTTATTATATTACGGGGAAGAAAATTAAATTAGCTTTCGAAAATGATAAAAATCAAAAAAATCGGTTAAAAAATGGATGACTTATACACATTTTTGTATTGATTCTATGCATATTCTCTAAAGGAAATATGGGTCTGTATCGTTTCCTTTTACAAACCGTTATGTTTGTAACAGGCAAAAGGAAATGAGATAGACCCATATTTCCTTTAGAGAATATGCATAGAATCAATACAAAAATGTGTATAAGTCATCCATTTTTTAACCGATTTTTTTGATTTTTATCATTTTCGAAAGCTAATTTAATTTTCTTCCCCATAATATAATAAAACTTATATGGCTTGATATCATAATTTCATCGTACAGTCCGAAGAAAAATAAATTTTGCCATTTTATGCGTATTTTTCACATTTCAACCGCTGTAACTCAGCCAATCCTCAACCGATTTACCAAATATATATCTTGTTTGAAAGATAAAATTCTACTCTTCGAATGAAAAAAAGAATAATATAAATCCGTTAGAAAGAAAAGAAGTTATACGCGTTTCAAAGTGAAAATCTATGGAACCACGTTTTTTCCTACATTTACCGTTATAAAACAAATTTTCGAAGTGACCCAGAAAAACCAAAGGTATATTCGTGGTCCAGGGACTCCAACTAAACAGTATTGGTACATTAGAACACCTGAAAAAAATTTTAGTTTTGTTTTGTATCACAGTGTTATTATTGCCAATTATTCACATTTTATGAGTTTAGAGATTGTGATTGACACATTTTTAACACTATTTAATACTTTAGAACGTTATTTAATGATAGTTTATATATTTACGCCAATTTAGGATTGTAATAAATAAGACTAATTCGATTATAGAAAAAGTTTCAGGCCCAATATGAAGAATAATTGGATAATTACGGACAATAATCATTGTTTTTGTCCCTGTATACCAAGGGAAAACCAGGGTAGTTTCTGATTTCCACGAGTCGCCCTGATGGCCCCACGTTGTCTAGGGCCATAAAAATTTGCAGAGGGGTTGAGGAACACCTAAATAAGATCCCAATAAAAAAATAACTAAAAAAGCTTAACCTATTCGAAAGCTATAACGAATTTACTATGATTGTTTTAGATAGATTATAATTTAAGCATGGATTTAAATATATATTATTTTAATGTATATATAATTTTGAGTTCCTACATCTAGACCAGATCCGCATAGACTAATTTAAAACAAAAAACCTCACGATAGTCCAATTTTTAATGAGTTACAGATCTATCTTTGGATGGGTACAAATGTACCACGGTTATTGATCTACGTAGGTAATAACTTTAAAAAATTGTAAAAATTATATATGTGGAAAATATTTAAAATTTTTTTCTTCGATTATGTGTGAAAATACCCTAAGAATGATTCCTCAAAATTTGATCCAAATATCTCCATTATTAAAAATTTTACAGCATTTTTATTCAAAAAAAGGTACAAATGTACCCGGTTATTGACCGTAGGGTTAAGAGGATTGACGATATTATGTAGTTTTATCAACTTCTGACAATGCGCTTCATAGGAAATCGATGGTATGAAGATTTACATTTTCTCAACGAGTAATTGTGGAAACCAAGCTTAAATAACGAAGTGAATCCTGTATTCCAAGAACATAAGTAAATCATTTCTTAAGAGAGACTAAAAATTATGAACAAGAAACGCATATATTGGGTATCATCATTAGAAATCCTAGATAGAAGAGGATAACATCGAGTTTGTATATTTCTTTCAATTACGAAATTTTGAAAAACTACAATGATGTGTGCCAAGTTTCATTGAACTCGGTTTAGATTTCTATATAGCTCCCATATATAGCTTCGTCCGTTTTTAGGTAAATGCCGAAATTTGGTACACTGTATTGAGTATAAAAATACATGTGCTCGGGGTGCCTTAGTGAGCCTACAATGCGGTATATTAGATTTCGGTTAAACCGGTGAATATTTTTATTAAGCTACGACATTTATTTCTAAAATTATACACCTAATATCCAACATTTGTTTAATTGCACGGCGTAACGAAATAAGTTTGGAATAACATAAGTAAAGCTTGCTTTATATCCGTTCAGATTTAGTTATATCTCCCATTTATATTTTCTTCCGGTTTTATTTATTTGCCTACCCTCCACCATAGTGCAGGCATGTCAAGTTCGAAGATGTGCTTTATCGGTCCACGTTTAGGCATTGGGGTTCTTGAGTGCGTTTATCAACCGAATTCGCTGAAATTTGGTACATTGGGTTCTTATTGGGTACCAAATATCTCCACTAAAAACTATAAATATAAGTCCATTTTTTCTGGTACCTCCTATATAAGGGTACCCCCAAAATTTCGGTATTTTGGGGTTCTTGAGCACGTTTTTCAACCGAATTCTCTGAATTTTTGTACATTGGGTTTTTATTGGGTACCAAATATCTCCACTAAAAATTATAAATACAAGTCCATTTTTTCTGGTAGCCCCCATATAAGGGTAACCCCAAATTTCGGTATTTTGAGGTTCTTGAGCCCGTTTTTCAATCGAATTCACTGAAATTAGGTATTTTGTAGTCGTATATAGTAACAAATCTCCCTACCAAAAAATATTAATATTCACCCTCTATTAGGGATAGTCCCTATATAACCACCTTTTTATACCCTACACAACTATGTTGTCAGGGTATTATAGCTTTGTGCAGCCCCAAAAGTTTGTAACGCCGCGAAATATTGGCCCTAGACCCACCTTTAAGTATACCGATCGTCATATCTCGACTAGCTGAGTCGATCTAGACATGTGTGTCCGTCCGTCCGTCCGTCTGTCCATTATAATTTGTAAGCACGATACAGGCCACAGTTATGGACCAATCTTCACGAATTTTTGCATGTAGGATGGGTTCTGCCCAATGAAGACCCCTATTGTTTTTGGAAAAGATCGGTTAATATTTAGGGGATGAAATGGACCAAAAACTTTATTTTTATCGGTTTTTCTGGTCACTCCAGAGGACGCAGTTATGGCCCAAACACCGCGAATTTTTGCATGGAGAAGAGGATCGGGCCAAAGAATAAGTATGCCTGTTTTGATAAAGATCGGTCAATATTTAGCGGGTCAAATTGACCCTGACTTTTGTGTGAAAAATTAAAAAAAATAGTATTCTATGGGGTATATATTTGCACCTGAAGGTCCTAGACCCGAGAAGTTGATAGTATGTTCAAGAGGAGTGGTTGACCTTTAAATTGATACCAACTATATTGTCGTATGTACTCGGATGCAGGACTTACACATAAATATATACAGGTGCTTACGTATTCATATATTATTTAGTAACCCATTACCACACTAGAGGGCGGAAATATAGCGCTGATCGCTTTGAAATTTTCCATGAGGTTCAAGTTATGGTCACCGACGTTCAAGTTATGGCCTATAATTTTCGGTGATGATCAGCTAATAATTTTGGGATGAGGTGGACCGAAAACTTATTTTTTGGTGTTTTTTTTTCGAGTCGATCTATAGGCCAAAATTGAAAGCCGAACATCACAACACAATTCACAGTGAAGGGAATCTGGACAAGTAATTAGAGGGGCTGTACTGAATATTTTTAATATTTCTTAACCTCTAGTCGGTCATGAGGTGGCAAATATCGCGAAATATTGCCCAGTCTCAGAATATAGAACCACAGAAAGTTATAGTTTCGTAGAAGTTGTGTAGGGTCGGCCCCGTCCGACTATACTGCTCCGCTCACTGGTTTATATTAAAAAAGTTATCTGATTTGTTCCGCGTTTTGGGTTTGGCTCTAGGACTCTGTTGTAGTTATTCCACGCTTTTTTCACTTGTTATTCCTTTTTTGGGCAATGCGCTGTACTGCTGCATACCAATTGAGACATGTCAAATTTCCTTCAAATCGAAGAAGACATATATGTACCTCTTATACATATTATGTTTATACCCTACCACTACGGATTTATGATCCGAATTAGATGAAATTGGGCACAGCTCACTTATTTGGCCCAAGGACGAGCCCTATTGAAATTGGAGAAAATCGGTTCAGATTTAGATATAGCTCCCATATATATTTTCGCCCGATTTTATCTAAATGGTGCACCAAGCACCCACTATTTGTCCAACTCAAACAAAAGTTTGCACAGCGTATTGAAATAGGTCCATATTGATGAATGCGAAGTTTTATGGAAATCGATTCAGATTTAGATATAGCTTCCATATACAGTTACGTCCGATGTTATGAAAATGGTAAACCAAAACACAAACATTTTTCCGATTGAGACTCAATTTTTCATAGCTTCCGATTTGAAGTCTGTGATTTTTATACCCTACACAACTATGTTGTCAGGGTATTATAGCTTTGTGCAGCCCCAAATGTTTGTAACGCCGCGAAATATTGGTCCTAGACCCACCTTTAAGTATACCGATCGTCATATCTCGACTAGCTGAGTCGATCTAGACATGTGTGTCCGTCCGTCCGTCTGTCCATTATAATTTGTAAACACGATACAGGCCACAGTTATGGACCAATCTTCACGAAATTTTGCATGTAGGATGTGTTCTGGCCAATGAAGACCCCTATTGTTTTTGGAAAAGATCGGTTAATATTTAGGGGATGAAATGGACCAAATACTACATTTTTGTCGGTTTTTCTGGTCGCTCCAGAGGCCGCAATTATGGCCCAAACACCGCGAATTTTTGCATGGAGAAGGGGATCGGGCCAGAGAATAAGCATGCCTGTTTTGATAAAGATCGCTCAATATTTAGCGGGTCAAATGGACCCTGACTTTTGTGTGAAAAATGACAAAATTTGTATTCTATGGCATATATATTTACTCCTGGAGGATGTAGACCCCAGGAGTTGATAGCATATCCAAGAAGAGTGGTTGGCCTTTAAATTGACTCCAAATATAGTGATGTATCTACTCAGATGTGGGAGTTACAATCAAATATTTACAGGTGCTTACGTATTCAGATATTATTTAGTAACCCATTACCACATTAGAGGGAGAAATATCGCGCTGATGGCTTTGAAATTTTTCATGAAGTTCCAGTTATGGTCAAGAACAAAGCCTACAATTTTCGGTGATGATCAGATTAAAATTTTGGGATGAAATGGACCGAAAACATAATTTTTTGTGTGTTTTCGAGTAGAGTATAATCCGAAAATCACAACACAACCCACCGTGAAGGTAATCTGGACAAGTAAATAGAAGGATTGTACTGAATATTCGAAAAAAGTAAGGAAGAGATGTTGTTAACCTCTAATCGGACAAGAGGGGGCAAATATCACGAAATATTACTCAGACTCGGAATAAACATCCTCAGAAAGTTAGAGTTCGTGGTAGTTGTGTAGGGTATCGCATGGTCGGCCCCGTCCGACTATACTGCTCCGCTCACTGGTTTTTTTTTAAATCGGTTCAGATTTAGATATAGCTCCCACATATAGTTTTATCCAATTTTATCTAAATGGTGCCAAACTCCCAGTTGTCCGATTGAGACAAAATCTTGCACTGCGTACTGTATTAAGTCTAGTCTCTGGGATTTTTTGTTTAATCGGTTCAGATTTAGATAACTACCATATCATAGACCAGACGTTTAGTTTCGCTCGATTCCATTCCAATGGTCCTCTAAAGATTATATATCTGTTCTATCTACAAGATATTGTATATATTAGCATGTTTTGTATGTATCCAAAGGGTATCATATAGTCGGCCTCTTCCGACTTTTGGACTTTCCTTTCTGGTTTTGTTTGAGTTCATGCAAAAATTTTAATTCTGCTCAATTAACAGGAAATTTTGCATAGATTTCAGAATGATATGGGTAGGATTTGATTTAAGTATGCACATTCATATATCTATATAGAGAACACATTCTTTATTGTACATCTTTAATCGGGACCGCCAAAATCTGAAAGCTTATAATGGTAGAAGAAAAATCATATTAGTTAGATTTTGAATTTTAGTTAAAGATTTTTTTTTAAACCCGTTTTTAGTTTGGTCGATTTTTTGTGTATTTTAAAATAATACGTACGCTTATCTTGTGAACTAATCGAAATTTTGATTTAGGTCTACGATATTTTAGTGCTGCACAGTGCTATCAGTCAGATAGTCTTATCAGTTTTTCATAGTTTAGACGAATATCTCTTCCGGGAGTAAAAGCCCTTACCACGCCAATTTATTCATAAATGCCAAATTTGTTGGTCTTCTTCGAGACAAAGGTTTTTATAATCATCAATCGTGCCTAAAGTTATTTAATTTATTTATTACCTGAATTATAATTCAAAATATTAAAATACGTTTCTTCATTGGCATGAAATTTTCATTTTTCATTCGTTTTGCAAGACAACTAATATAAGAAAATATTACTGGCCACTAATTCATTGTCCAAGCATGAAGGTAAAATTTAGCACTTGAAACACACACATACCCTCGCACAGGGAGAGAAAAAAACTCCAAGCGATAATAAAGATGTTTTTCTACAAAATAAACCTTATGTGATTTATTAGCTTAATTAAGTAAAATGTATTTTGAAATAAAATATATATTCTCATATATTTCTCTTAACAATTGATTCATGGTTATGTGAAAAACCCATAAACAAATTGTTCTCTGTGAAAGCAGAACAACAAATAAAAGTCAATAGCAAACTTCAAACCTAATATTTACCTATAGATGTTGTTTGGAACGTTCTATGGATGCCGATGGCTAGCTAGTTACAACAAAACGACAAACAAAGGACAAAATAAACAGTCCACCACATCTCCATACATGGGGTGGACGACATTCTGGTACAAGGAGTGCAACTTATTGACAGCAATAATTCTTATTTTGTTTTTTGTTTTACATCTTCCGACTTTTAGGTTTGTTAGCCAATTGCCAGCACCACCAGGAAACCATGCAGCCCTTTAGTGGAACCCCTTAGGTTTTTTGTTTTGTTCTTTTGCTGCTCTAATATGACTACAAGGTATGTTTGAAAGTTGCAGCAGAAAAAAACATGTCCTTCCCAAGGATATCGTTGAGCAATAACAGTTTACAGTTAAAACAAAATGTTTAAGTGTGGGAGTCGCAAACAGTAACAACAACATTCGATTTACTCTACTCCGCAAATCCGCAGTGCTGCTGTGATTCAGTGTTGGCATCATATTCGCCCGGCGGCGGAAAAGAGAATGAAATAAATAAATTTTGCCCTTGATTGGAAATGTTGATGTCGGTCGATGTCGTTCAATCCAATTCGATCGGATTCTATCATTGGCAAACTGTTGAAAATCGCATTGATACCTGTGAAACATTTATGGCAGCGCTTCCTTTAACAATTCCAGTTATGAATATCGAATGAAGTGCTGTTATATTGGCCCCACTACGTGTCGTATACGAACAAAATACAACTGCAACAACAACATTTTATGACGATATCTGTAGGGTATTGTTGTGAATGAAGGATACAGAAAAAAAGAAACAGAAGAAGAAACTTGTTGGCAGTAAGGAAGTTACAGGATAACTGAGACAAACAAATAATGATAAATGTTACCTTTGTTTTAAAATGGATTCCGATTCAGGGGCGTATGTCGGTTAATGTGTGGGAAGTTAAATCTATAAATGGAACTTTAAGAAAATTAATGTTTTAGGGCTATAGCTTTTCGATGTAGGGCCACGACTTAAAGACTACGACTTTTCGATTTGAATCATTATTCGCATTTTTAAGGAATCAATTTAAACTATACGAGTTTGAATACCCTTTACCACACTGTGGTACAGGGTATTATGTCTTTGTGCATATGTTTGTAACAGGTGAAAGGAAACGACATAGACCCATGGTTCCTTTTGAGAATATGCATAGAATCACTTTCTGAGTCTGTGAATGTTAAATTGTAAACAAGGTACAGATCGCATTTATGATCCGATTTGGATGACATTTGGCACTGCTCATTTGTTTTGCCCAAGGACGAACCCTATTGAAATTGGGTAAATCGGTTCAGATTTGGATACAGCTTCCATATCTCTATATGCATAAAAATTATGTGTATGTTCGTGATCGCTAAACTCAAAAATTACTGCACCGATTTTGACAAAATTTAATGCACTGGCTCTATGGGGCGTGAGGAGTGTTTCTGTGTAGTTTGAAGTTCATCCGACAAATGACGCAATATTTAGTATTTTTGTGTTTTTGCACCGTAACACAAGAACCACAGCACCGATTTTGACCAAACTTTGAAGTTCCTTTCAAAGTACCTAAAATTACACTATGCAAAATATGGACCAAAGATAGGGAGGCTTAAAAACCCACAATAATTGTGAGCCATTTTTTTATGTGAAAAATTTTTCCATTGAGAACGACTGCACCAATTGAGAACGACTGCACTCACATTTGCCTACGGTTGTTTTTATTTGCAGTGGAAAAAGTTTTACCAAAGAAAATTTGGGCGTTTTCACAAAATTTTGATTCAAAGGACTTATGAATCGTATGTGATCAAAATAGAAATAGTAATTACGCCATCCATACTAAATTATCCCTTGAGGTGAGAGTAGTTAGATCAAAACATGACCTTCTCCTGAAAAATGTTTGGTGGAATAAGTTCGACAAATTGATAAACTGAAATACCATACATACTGACATAATTTAATATTTAACAATAACAATATATCTTAAAATATTACCGTAGTGAGGAAAATATTATGCGTATTTTTTATATCGGAAATTTGATATAAATTAAAAGGTAAATATTTTTTAAATTTTATTTTCATGGATTCGTTAATTTTTATCAAACCAATTCTAATACGGCAAAACAACGTTTGCCGGGTCTGCTAGTATTATATATTTTCGTCCGATTTAATACAAATGGTGCACCAAATTCCCTATATATCTTTAGATTTGCACACAATTTGACACAGCGTATTTAATTAGATCTACAATAATGTGTGTTAAGTTTCGTGAATGTCGGTTCAGATTTAGATATAGATCCTTCATATATTTTCATCCGATTTTATGTAAATGGTGCACCAAAGTCCCTATATATCTTTCGATTTCCACTGAAATAATATAAATTAATCTTTGGCAAGTTTCGTTGAAATCAGTTCTGATTTGGATATAGCTCCAATATATATTTTCGTTGGATTTTAGGTAAATGATGCACCGAGTGACACGAAATTGTGCACAATGTATCGAATTGAGACATTGTGCACAATTTATATATATTTCTAACGGATGTCTGATTGAGATTAAATTTTGAAGAGTGCGGCCTACCGAATAGCGTGTATCAAGTTTGCTTTAAATCGATTTACACAAATTTGTCCCATTGTACGAAAACGACTCTAAACTTTCCCAAATGAAATGAAATTTAGCATAGGTTCCAGAAAGGCATAAATATGACATATTCAAGTTCGTTCAATTTTATGCCAATGTTCCTTCGAAAAGGCGACGTCTGTTAAGAAACATATAAGGAATATACCCAAAGTGGTGAAGAGTATCAAATAGTCGCCCCGTCAGACTTTACTACTTTCCTTACGGGTTTTGTATGTGAGTGAGGCCTGGTTTGTAGAAATTGGAATTATATTCTTACTTCGAATTTCAGTAAGTTGATCAGGAATCAACACAACAAATGTAAACAAGTGAAAAAGCGTTAAGTTCGGCCGGGCCGAACTTTGGATACCCATAGGTACACATATATATTCTGACAGGTACTTGAAATGAAAATAAAGGGAACATACCAAAAAGTGATATTTCTACAAACTGATTATGTAAACCATAATGTACACCAAATACAAATTTCAGCAATTTTTAATGGATATGTATACCCTCAGCCTTATCGCTAATGAGGGTGTATACACTTTAATACAATGAAAATGTGCCTCATCGAAATATTGCTTCTAGACTCCATGTTTCTTTGGACCAAATCCGTTTCAGAAAATGTTGATTTCATACAAACTTTGTCTATCTTATTATTTCTTCCAAACTTATTTCAAGTTCGAAGATAGGAAATATCGGTCCACTCCTTCTGGTACGTCCCACACAGGCGCTAGGCCCAGGCCTAAATCCGGGCTATAGTTCATTATCGAACCTTGCGTTCAATTTTGTTTATCCCGATATCCTCCGCAGGTGAAATGTTTACAACAGAGTCAAACCCAAAACGCGGAACAAATCAGATAACTATTTTAATATAAACAAGTGAAAACGTGCTATGTTCGGCCGGGCCGAACTGCGGATACCCTCTACCATAGTTATACTGACAGATACATGCAATGAAAATATAGGGAACATACCAAAAAGTTGGCATATACCGATAATTCCAAAAACCGATTTATGTAAACAATTATGTACACCAAATACAAACT
This sequence comes from Musca vetustissima, assembly GCF_032173495.1. Classification (NCBI taxonomy): domain Eukaryota; kingdom Metazoa; phylum Arthropoda; class Insecta; order Diptera; family Muscidae; genus Musca; species Musca vetustissima. Next base: position 21,481 of record NW_026874227.1, on the reverse strand, counting down.
TGAGCAATTTTTAATGGGGATTTTTCCTAAAATCTGTAAGTTCCAAAAAGTAGACTGATACTGATAAAGCATGGTAGAGTATAAAATCCTCAAACTACTGTAATTAAGATTACAAAGTTATGTGAGGCTATGCCTAAAGGGGGACCAATATTGATTACATAGTGTAGGAAATAGTGACTATTTGGGGACATCATTATATCAGTATATTGAGGAGATGCCTAAATGTTTGCCGATATATTTTATTATCGTCATGTTTGAGTTTTATTTTATAACAATATCTTTAGAAGGCGGAATGCTTACAACATATGGCTAAATAGCCTTTGTAGGGTAAAAATTGACTACTCCCCGTAACGACTACCCAACCCCAACACACGGAACAAATCAGATAACTATTTTAATATAAAAATGGGGCTTATATGGGGACTACCCCTAAAAAGGGGTGAATATTAATAATTTTTGGTGGGGAGATTTGTTACCATATACGACTAAAAAATACCAAATTTCAGCGAATTCGCTTCAAAAACGCGCTCAAGAATCTCAAAATATCGAAAATTGGTGGTACCCTTATATGGGGGCTACCCGAAAAAATTGATCTATGTTTATAATTTTTCTGTGGAGAGATTTGCTATCCAATAATAATTGAAATTACTAAATTACAGCCAATTCGGTGAAAAAATCCGGTCAAAACACCCCAAAAACTGGAAATTGGGAGGTACCCTTATATGGGGGCTACCAGAAAAAGTGAACTTATATATATAATTTATAGTGGGGAAATTTGGTACCCAATAAGAACCTAATGTACGAAATTTCAGCGAATTCGGTTGGTTCGGTTCGGTTCGGTTATAATTTTTAGTATAGAGATTTGCCACCCAATAAGAACTCAAAGTACCGTATTTCAGCGAATTCGGACGAAAAATGCGATCAAACTCCCCAAAATACCGAAAAATTTGGGATACCCTTATATGGGGGCTATCCGAAAATATGGACCCATATTTATAAATTTTAGTGGATAAATTTGCTACCCAATAAAAACTCAATGTACCAAATTTCAGCGAATTCAGTTGAAAAACGCGCTCAAGAATCTCAAAAAACCGAAAATTGGGGGGTACCCTTATATGGGAGCTATGCCTAAACGTGGACCAATAAAGCCCATCGTCGAACTTTACCTGCCTGCAGACAAAAGACGAATCTGTGCAAAATTTTCTATCTCCATTCGTTTAGACGCTAGAGTGATTACAACAGACAGACGGACATGGCTATATCGTCATAGAATTTTACGCTGATCAAGAATATATATACTTTATAGGGTCGGAAATGATTATTTCGATGAGCTACAAACGGAAAAACAAAATTAATATACCCTTCATACTATGGTGGAGGGTATAAAAAGGGGGTTATAATTTTTATATATATGGGGGCTACCAGGACAAGTGGACCTATATTTATAATTTTTTGTGGAGACATTTAGTACCCAATAAGAACCCAATGCACAAAATTTCGGCGAATTCGGTTGAAAAAGCGTGTCGGAAATGAATATTTCGATGAGTTACAAACGGAATGACAAAATGAATATACCATCCATACTATGGTGTAGGGTATAAAAAGGGGGTTATATGGGGACTACGCCAAAAACGGGGCAAGTATTATTTTTGGTAGGGAGATTTGTTACCGTATATGACTACAAAATACCAAATTCGGTTGAAAATCGTGCTCAAGAACCAAAAATGTATTTCACCCTCCAAGAAACCTACTTGGAATGTAAAATTATTAGGTGCATAATTACAGATCTCTTTCTTATATTTACAAGTATGTCGATTATACTAACTAAATCAGAATTCCAACGTCTTTTATTTGTTTATTATCTTTACTCATACGATTTATGACCATTCGATAATAAATGAACTTCCTAATTAGGCAACTACTAAAATACCACTGATTTTGTAATCAATAACGATTTGCAACCAAAAACAAAATCTATAACAAAATTTCAAACCTAACCAATTATGGACATTAAAATAAGACAATATTTACAACCCACAACAAGTAAGTCATAACAACGTATTATCGGCACCGATTGATTTTTTGTTTATTTTTATATATTTTATCATTTATTTATTGTCTACAGCTCTCTCATAAATTCATTAAATATTATCTAAATACTTTTTTCATTCGATGTTTTTTTTTTAAATTTCACTTACAAACTAATTCTTTTTCAATTTCAATTCTTAAAATATCCCAAATTTTCCACTTCATTCACCATGGCGGTAATTGAGTCCACGGTCTCCTCTCCAGTGGGTATAATTTGATTCGCTGGCAATTCAAAACCAATCCATGGATCACTATCCGAGGGGCGCAATTCATAGCAGAATACCAATTTGGTACCAACATTTTCGTAGGCCCAATCAATGCTACCACCCGAAGCAGGATAAATGGCATCGTAGATATTACCACCCGTATAAACGGTACCATAACGTTGCTTAATGGCGGCGATACTGACATCATAGACTCGCTTGAAATCTTCCGAATTAACAGGTAATGTGCCAGTGTGACCATATGGATATAAAAGGAATTGAGAATAGGAATGGAAGGATATGTACAAATGTATTTTTCCCTCGAGGCTCTTAATGTATTCCGAAAGGGAACGAGTTTCAATTTCCGAGAATGCAGAGGGTCCAGCATAGGTATCTGAACACGGGCTATTACTCGATCCCACAACATTCCATTCAAAACCCCAATTACGATTGGGATCAGCACCAAAGCAGCTGCCATAGGGTGTGCGAGTCTTACGCCACAAACGATCCGTCGTGTGGGTATAAACAAATCCATCGGGATTAACATGTGGGAATATATACCAATTGTAGTTCTCGGCGATTTGCTTAACACTTTCCTCCTGCGATGTCAGTAATTGATTGATCAGATATGTTGCGGTGGCACCAGCAATCCATTCACGTGCATGTATACCAGCTTCAATAAAAATGCCAGGTTTTTCACTTTTCGATTTGGAAATCTTCACACCCAAAATAGAACGCCCTTGATAGGATTTTCCACCTTCGATTAAGGTCACCACACTGGGATATGTCATGGCCAATTGTTGTAACCATCTGTAGGTGTCTTCTAAGCCATAATACTTCGTCCAATCATAAGAGGTGGCACGATCTGAGGTACTGGACTTTGCCACTTCCTCATAATTCGAATCCAAACGAGTTTGTAGATTAGCTTCCAACAATTGATATTCAACATCATTACTGCCCAGAATTTCTAAAAAGTCCGCTACTTTATGTGGTGCCACAACAATTTTGAGAGGTTTGTCCATCCAGTGTACTTCATTGAGGAAAATGATGGAATCACTTGCACTTTCTAAATGTTTCAACACTTCCAATTGTGCGGAATTTTTGGCGGTCACTTTATACACGCGATAGTTATCATAACGGGAACGTTCTCCGGAGCACAAAGCTACTGCCAGCAGCAGGCAGAAGGCTACAACGATTTTTATGTTGGACATACTGACTAACAATAACTCTCAGACCCTGGGACGAGGTCTTTTATATAATCTTTGCTTGCCATCGAACCTAGAGCTTTTACCATTTTTTTATCTGTTCCGATAAGACACGATCGTCCACCATTAGACATCCGTTATTATGAAAGCTTATTTGTTATGGGTTGTAAATATTGTCTTATTTTAAAATGTCCATTATGGTTTAGATTTGAAAATTGTCTATAGATTATTTTTTCTAGGTTGCAAATGTTTGTTTGAGTTCAATATCTGTGGTGTTATTTATTAGTTGACTCACTTAGGAAGTCCTTATCACATGTCTTCTATAATCTTCTGGTCATAAATTGTTCTATGAGTAGGTTATCTGGCAATTTTTAATTATCACAACTAATCAGTGTCAATCAATTAATGAAAAAATAAAGATTAACAGTCGGAATTCTGATTTAGATAGTATAATCGAAATGTGCTTATATTAGCTAAAATTCTGTAGAAATTCCCCTGACATTTGTTTATAAACAAAATTAGTAATATAATTAAAAAAAGAGACTAAATCAGTTAGATTTTTTTAAATTATCTAAATTATTAAAAACAATATTATATACAACAAGTGAAAAAGCGTTAAGTTCGGCCGGGCCGAACTTTGGATACCTCCCACCATAGATATACTAACAGGTACTTGAAATAAATATATAGGGAGTATACCAAAAAGCGTACCTATACCGAAATTTCTACAACCCGATTATGGTTCCAAATATTGTTCCTAGAAAGAAACATGGGGTTTCTTTGGACCAAATTTGTTTAAAAAAAATTTATTTCATCCATACTTTCCCCATTTTATTATTTCTTCCAAAATTAGTTCATGTTCGAACATGGAGAATATCGGTCCACTGCTTCTGGTACCTCCCACACAGGGGCTAGGCCTAAATGCGGGTTACAGTTCATATATATATATATATATAGGGTTAATAATCGAACTTCATGTTCTACTTTTTTTCGTATCTTCCGCAGATGAAATGATTACAATAGAGTCTTAGAACCATACCCAAACACCGAACAAATCATATAACTATTTTAATATAAAACCAGTGAGCGGACGGGGCCGACCATACGATACCCTACACAACTACCACGGAACTCAAATTTTCTGCGGATGTTTATTCCGAGCCTGGGCAATATTTCGTGATATTTGGACCCTCTTGCCCGATTAGAGGTAAATATCACCTCTTCCTCACACTGACATATTTTCCGAATATTACGAGTATTCAGTACAGCTATTGTGTTGTGATGTTCGGCTTTCATTTGTGGTCTATAGATCGACTCGAAAATAACACAAAATATTAATTTTTCGGTCCACTTCATTCCAAAATTATTATCTGATCATCACCGATAATTATAGGCGTTGTCCTTGACCATACCTGGACCCTCATGGAATATTTCAAAGCGATCAGCGCTATAGTTCCGCTCTCTAGAGTGATAATGGGTTACTAAATAATATACGAATACGGAGATACCTGTAAATATTTAGGTGTAACTCCCACATCCGAGCACAAACAACAATATAATTGGTATTAATTTAAAGGTTAACCACTCCTCTTGGATACAATATGAACTTCTCGGGTCTATGTCCTTCAGTGGTAAATATATATGCTATAGAATACAAATTTGGTCATTTTTCACACAAAAGTCAGGGTCCATTTGACCCGCTAAATATTGACCGATCTTTATCAAAACTGGCATGCTTATTCCTTAGTCCATAACTCGTGTTTACAAATTATAATGGACAGACGGACGGACGGACACACATGTCTAGATCGACTCAGCTAGTCGAGATATAACGATCGGTATACTTAAAGGTGGGTCTAGGACCAATATTTCGCGGGGCTGCACAAAGCTATAATACCCTGACAACATAGTTGTGTAGGGTATAAAAATTGGGTTATATGGGGACGACCCAAAAAAGGGGATGAATATTAAAAAATTTTGGTAGGGAGATTTGTTACCATATACGACTGCAAAATACCAAATTGCAGCGAATACGGTTGAAAAGCGCCCTCAAGAACCCCAAAATACCGAAAATTGGGGAGTCCCCTTATATGAGGGATATCCGAAAAAAATTGATCTATATTTATAAGTTTTTGTGGAGAGATTTGGTACCTATTAAGCAGTCAAAATACTAAATTACAGTCTATTCGGTGAAAAAATACGATCAAAACCCCAAAAATACTTAAAATTAGGAGGTACAGTTATATAGGGTCTACCAGAAAAAGTGGATCTATATTTACAATTTTTTATGGAGGCATTTAGTTCCCAATAAGAACCCAATGTACCAAATTTCAGCGTGTTTGGTTGAAAAACGCGCTCAAAAACCCCAAAATACCGAAAATTGGGGGGGGGGAGGGGTTGGGTTTCCTGTTATATGGGAACTATGCGTAAACGTGGAGCGATATATCTCATCTTCGAACTTGACCGACTGCAGACAAAGGACAAACCTATGCAAAATTTCAGCACCCTATCTTAATTCCTTCGGAAGATAGCGTGATTACAACAGACGGACGGAAATGGCTAGATCGTCATAGAATTTTACCCTGATCAAGAATATATATACTTTATAGGGTCGGAAATGAATATTTCGATGAGATACAAACGGAATGACAAAATTAATGTACTCCTCATACTATGGTGGAGGGTATAAAATTAAACCCAGTTCAACAAGCTTATAGTACGTTTACATTTAACCGGATTTCGTTAACCCAGTGGGTTTCAAATATCAATTCCTTTGTATATATGTCAAATAAATCCTCATAGAGTAGGATAACCCGGTAAAAAGTTCTAATGTAAATGCCGTTTTACTCTCAAATTATTTTTGTTACATATGAACAATAGCCTGTTGGTCGAACATACATAACATCTTTCGGAACCTGTAATATAAAACCGGACGCAATTAATTTTGTGATGCATTCAGTTGTGAGTTACAGGGTGTTAAAAATTGAAGTGAACAAAGATACAATTCGGTATATTTTACCGTTTTTCTTTGACAAAGGCGAAAATGCAAACCAAGCGGCTAAAATTGTGAATGGTGTTTATGATTCCGATACTGTAATAGCCAATTATGCGCAATTTTGGTTATGTAGATTCCGTTCAGGAATTTTTGATGTTAATGGTGCACCTCGCACAGGTAGACCGGTCGTCGAAAATGTCTATAAAATCGGAGAAATGATCGAAGTTAAGCGGCATGTTCGCAGTCGTAACATCACCCAGGAGCTAAAAATCGGCCATAAAACTGTTTGAAACCATTTACAATAGATCAGAAACGGCCAGAATTGACCAACAGGAGAGGTGTCGTGTTCCACCAGGACAACGCTAGGCCACACACATATACAGTGACTCGCCAGTAACTTCGGGAACTTGGTTGGGAAGTTTAAATGCATCCGCCATACAGTCCGGACTTGGCAACTAGCGATTACCATTTTTTTCGTGCATTGCAAAATTTCTTTAATGATAAAAATTGGTATCTAGGGAGGATTGTGAAAATCTACTATTAGAGTTTTTGACCCAAATCGAAGCATCTTAAATAAAGTCCTTTAGTTCATATAAAAATAATGAATTCCTTTTCCCCCAATCTAATATAATGACAAACGCACGGAATCTTTATATAGATGGTGTTACAGATAATTCGAAACTAGAAATACTAATTTGGAGCCATTTTGAGGGTAATTTTTCCAAAAAGTTCCACAGTAACATTTTGACATTTATTAATTTTAGTAAAGCTTCAGTGAATTATATTAGGGAATTCCCTACAGGGAATTATATTATTCTGTAATGCCGTTTAGAGGATTTGAATTTCTTACAAAATTTGCTAAAATATATGTTTTTTTCCTAAAGTTTGAAAACGCCTAAACGGGACAAAACATACCACTGTACACTCAGACAAACTTTATATGTGCACTATTTGCAGAAAATCGGCCATGTATATATTTATTGGAGCAACATACCAAACTATATCAATATATTTTGAAGCGTTTAAGAGAAACCTTGAAAGGGAAATATATCGAAAATTTTCTTCCAAATATTTTCCCCTCCAAAACCCCGGAACGCCAAATTACAGTCACTTCATTGGAAAAATGCAGCTGAAATCTTCAAAATGTGTAAACATGTATGTAAAAATAGTTTCTGCAAAGTTGCTTATTACCCTCCAGAAGTTCAGAACGCCAAATCACAGCCCAAATGGTATTAAAATACGGCTACAACCTCCAAAAACCCGATTGGGGTTATATATTTATATACGGCTTATGTGAAAACTTAGACATAACTTTTTTAACCCTTCTCCACGTGGGTGCATTAAAGTTCTTTAAGTCGATCAGTAGATTAGTAGATTGATCATGCTCCGAAAAATAGTGGTTCAATTACAGACACTCTAGACTATGTGAATACACTATCTTATATTGATAATTTAATGTGATATTTTATCCTATCGTGAGGAATTTCAAATGAATAAGTCAGTACTATAGAACTATAAGGGCGTGACCAGAATCCGCTGTTTACCCTCTGGCTCGAGGAACTTAAACGTTTTCCTAGGCGGACATTCTGTGTTTGGAGGTAATTTCAAAAAGAGAACATATATTGAATATTTTCATAAAGAATGGTCGACAAAGATGTGAACTTTGGTACGCTTCAACGTTGTATAAAAATCAGCCAAGATTTAGAAGATTTTTTTAATTTAATTTTCTAAGTGCCATATGTATGTTTAAACATATGGTTACCATTATTTTTCTAATGTTACGCTCCTGACTGTTACTCCAGCAACATGTCGTAAATAGTTTTTTCTTTCAGCAATATGGTTATACTCCCACATAATAAACATACGTAAGAATGTATGTATATGTATGTTATATTGGGCCTTTGTGATATTCTAGAAATGGAGTTTGTACATAGCATAGCAATAATATAATAACTCAAATAGTGGTTAATCAAGATAAAACTCCTTCAAACCCTATTTTTGCTATTCACACATAATAGGTATGTATATGAATGTGCATAGGTATGTATAGGAATCCTTTCAACAACAAACTATATGCGACTAGGCGTTGATGTTATTTTTTACTTCTTCTTCTCTCCAAAGAGTATTTGCTTTGCTCCTTTGACGCTGTATAATAAATTGTTATAACTAATAAATAAATCCAATTTTTAATTAAATAAAAAATTCCATTTAGAAAATGTTTTCCTTTTTGATGTCTAATAAATCAGACACACAGACACCGTCATTGTTTCGCTCTTTTTTCAAACGATAGATAGATAGCTAGCTACCACGGCTGAAATGACAGCGAACGGTTAAAAACACGTTTTTGAGGACAAGGACCTTAGAATGTGGCATGTAAAAATAGAGTTGAAATATAACACATTGTTGTGTGGGACACGTCGCAATGTATGTGTATGTATCTGTGTGTGTGTGGTTGCGTGGTATTACTTTATGGCATGGGTATCACCATCAGCGTCATCTCTAGTAGATGTCAAATAACACTTGTTGATTGCTGGCATATTGTCAATTTACTTCAATATTGTAGTTGATGTTATTTCAGTTGTTGTTGTTGTTGCTGTTATTGTCGTCAGCAGCAGCAAGGATATCCTTGTTATTTTCTATTACAGAAAACAATTCCCAATTGACATACATACCGATTGACATTCAGTTTTTCACATACATACATATGTATATCTGTATGTATGTGAAAAACATAGTATATTCTCCAATGTAATGATGAGTGTAAATAACTATTTGCCTAAAATACGGTGTAGTTATAGGACAATACTTATAGAAATCGGCGTAAATCAGTACATATTTAGATATAACACTCATATATATTTTTAACCGATTGCTCCGAGTGTTAAGTGTTTAGCTCTTATATTTTATCTCTCATAGAAGCCCTGCTCTCTATTTGCAAATAATTCTAGTAGTCGATTTTCATAAACCTCCCTAGATACCAATTTTTATACCCTTCGCCACACTGTGGTACAGGGTATTGTGTCTATATACATATGTTTGTAACAGGCAAAAATAATCGAGATAGACCTGTACGTAAAGAACGCAAGTTTAGAAGGAAAAAAATTAAAAAAAAAACAAATCCAAGTTATATAAAAATAACACAATTCAATTTCTTTTATTAAGAATAAATTTCCTGAAAATGCATGAAAAGCATAAGTTCAGGCAGGATCGTTACTTATCAAATAATGTTGTCTGCTTCAGCGCCAAGAAAGAAGAGATCGTTTGCATCAACCAAATAAATTTGCAGTATTAAATTATGATTGAGTGCTTCTGATTTAAATTCGAAGTCAATGTCAACTCAATACCATCTCAATAAAGAAGAAAAACTTTGAATACACCTCGGCCTTGATTCACATCAAGCAAAATAAAAAATAACATTGCTTATTAATTTTAATGTTTGATCACAAACATGGCCGTGTGAATCTAGGCATTGGTGTAACAAATGTATTCTCTGTCATTTGCAGCCAGCAGCAGCGGCAATAACCAAACAGCTTAGGCACAAACATAAGCAGTTGGTTCTGCGTTGATATACACAACAGCACTTGCTAGCACCATTCAAACTCAAAAAATGAGTGTCATAAGAATAATTGAGTGGAAGAGTAGGGGAGTGTTTGGATGTTCGAATCGAAGAAATGCAGTGATATGACGCATAGAATGAAATAAACGAAAGATGCAAATGAGAAATGTAGTGAGTTAACTTTAGCGAGACAACAATGCTAATTATAGCATATCGCTGTTACCGTCGCCAATTTCAGATGTAAATATACTCAACATGATCAATGTAAAGAACGCGAAAAGAAAAAAGGTAAACAGAATAGAACTGTTATGATATTTCTATATCTGTTAAGATATCTACATCTAAGGGCAATGATAAAGCAGAGCTAATATTTCAGTCCTAAAACTTACTTTACAGTAGTGCTCAAATATTAAATGCAAGGTATTAAATATAAAAATACGTATAGAGTGCAATAATGCAAATGTATCAAAGTTGGTAGAATAGTGTTTTCACCAACCGACCCATGGTTCCTTTTGAGAATATGCATAGAATCACTTTCTGAGTCGATTTATGCATGTCCGTCCGTCCGTCTGTTGATGTTAAATTGTAAACAAAGTACAGGTCGCATTTATGATCCGAATTGGATGAAATTTGGCACAGTTCATTTGTTTGGCCTAAGGACGAACCCTATTGAAATTGGGAAAAATCGGTTCAGATTTAGATATAGCTCTCATATATATTTTCGTCCGATTTAAGATAAATTGTGCACCAAAATCCCTATATATCTTTCGATTTGCACGAAATTTGGCACAGCGTACTAAATTAAGTCTAGACTGATGTGTACAAAGTTTCGCGAAAACAGGTTCAGATTTAGATATAGCTCCCATATATATCTTCATCCGATTTTAGGTAAATAGTCCACTAAAGTCCCTGGAAATCTTTTGATTTGAACGAATTTTGGCATAGCGAACTGAATTATGTCTAGAATGATGTGTGAAAAGTTTTGAGAAAATCAGTCCAGATTTAGATATAGCTCCCATACATAGATTCGCCCGATTTTAGGTAAATATTCCACTAACGTCCCTGGAAATCTTTTCACTTCCACGAAATTTGGCACAGCGTAATGAATAAGGTCTAGAATGATGTCTGCCAATTTTTGTTAAAATTAGTTCAGATTTACATATTGCTCCAATATATATTTTCGTCCGATTTCATGTAAATGGTGCACCAAAGTCCCTATATATCTTTCAGTTTGCACGAAATTTGGCACAGCGTAATGAATTTGGTCTAGAATGATGTATGTTAAGTTTCGTGAAAATCGGTTCAGATTTAGATTTAGCTCCTATATATATTTTCGTCCGATTTAAGGAATATGGTGTAACAAAGTCCCTAAATATCTTTCCATTTGCACGAAATTTGGCATATCGAACTGAATAAAGTCTAGAATGATGTATGTTAAGTTTCGTGAAAATCGGTTCCGATTTAGATATAGCTCCCATATATATTTTCGTCCGATTTAAGGTAAATGGTGCACCAAGGTCCCTATATATCTTTCGATTTGAATGGGGTACTGAATTATGTCTAGAATGAGGTGTGTCAAATTTCCTGAAAATCGGTCCAGATTTAGATATAGCTCCCATATATATTTTCGTCCGATTTAATGTAAATGGTGTACCAAAGCCTCTATATATCTTTCGATTTGCACGAAATTTGGCATAGTGTGCTGAATTAGGTCTAGAATGATGTATGTTAAGTTTCGTGAAAATCGGTTCCGATTTAGATTTAGCTCCCATATATATTTTCGTCCGATTTAAGGTAAATGGTGCACCAAGGTCCCTATATATCTTTCGATTTGCACGAAATTTGGTGCAGCGTACTGAATAAAGTCTACAATAATGTGTGTTAAGTTTCGTGAAAAGCGGTTAAGATTTAGATATATCTCAAATATATATTTTCGTCCGATTTTAGGTAAATGGTGCACCAGAGTCCCTATATATCTTTCGTAATGAACTTAGTATAACCTATAAGTTAGATATAAATGCTGCACCGAATTCCCCATTTATATATAGTTTCGTCAGATTTTAAGTAAAATGTGCACCAAAGTCCCAATGTTATATAGTTTATATAGCCTAGCATGTGGAAAGTTTTATTGAAATCGGTTCAAATTTGAATAGAGCTACCATATTTTATCCTGATTTTAACTAAATGATGCACCAAGAATTAAAAATGTGGCCGATATTCTGTGACAAGCTTCGATGAAATCGGCTTAGATTTCGATATAGCTTTTATAAATATTTTCGTCCGATTTGAAGTAAATGGTGCACCAAACTCCTCATGCTTATCAGATATGTATCCAAATAATCAACGGGTATCCGACTGATATATGCTTTAAATTGATTTACATAATTTTGTCCCATTGTAAGAAGCAACTCTATATCCGACCAAATGAAAAATTTAGTATAGGTTGCAGAAACATATGTTTATGGGTCCAATTTCATTTTACTGATCCTTCTAAAATGCGACGTCTGTTAAGATTCATCTGTTGAATATACCCAAAGTGGTGAAGGGTATCATATAGTCGGCCCCGACCGACTTTACTACTTTCCTTATACCATAGACAGACGACAGCCTTAATTTGCATTAAAAATTTCTTAATTTGAATTAATATATACCCCTGAGAGACGAGAGTTTCTGCATTTACGAAACAGTTTTTTGCTTCAAAACAATTGTTTGTCTGTGTGTAGGATGAACTTTTTTTACATTTGTTACGATATTTTTCGGGATTACATCTTTAGGAAATAGATACATGACATGAAGGAGGAATAGCAACTATGATCTTAGCAAACCATCTCCCAATTTAAAACCTGGTTGAAATTTGCCTTCATTTCTTATTTTTATTTTCATAAATATAAATAAATTTGACAAGAAACAATTAATTTTCGACAGCATTGCCATATTGAAATTGCCTAATTCAGTATAAATTCAGTTTGATTTTGTGCATTAACAACACATAAAAATGAGGATAATGTACAAGTTAACTTGAATTAAGGCTGTTAATGCAAATTAAGGCTGCCGTATGTCTGGGCTATTACTGGTTTTATTTTATCCAGTAAGGAAAGTTCAAAAGTCGGACGGTGCCGACTATATGATACCCTTCACCACTATGTGGAAATGTGTGATCTATACAAATATTTGAACCTACTACAAAACCCATAGACATACCATTCTGAAATCTATGAAAATTTCCATGACAATTGGGTAGACTTGGATTCTTTGGTGTACCATTTGTATAAAACCGACCAAAGTTATGTATTTGTATATTTTGTATGCTGCAGCACAAAGCTTACACAAAATTTAACACACATCATTCTAGACATAATTTAGTACGTTATGCTGAATTCCGTGCCAATAGGAAGATATATAGGAACATTGGAGCACCATTTACATTAAATCGGACGAAAATATTTATATCTATATATTTATATCTATATCTGAATCGATTTTCCCATTCCTATAGCGATCGTCCTTGAGACAAATAAGTGATCTGTTTCAAATTTCATTCAAATCGGATCATAAATGCGACCTGTACGTTGGGTATAAAAGTGCTTAAAATTGTCACAAAAAAAAAAAAAACCGTTTAACCTTAAAATGTGTTGTGGTGTTCGGCTTAAAATTGTGGCCTTTTTAGACCACAGAAAATTAAAATGCGTTTTCTAGGCGTTAGAAGCGTTTAAAGGCCTTAAAATGCCTTTTTAGACCACAGAAAATTAAAATGCGTTTTCTAGGCGTTAGAAGCGTTTAAATGCCTTAAAATGCCTTTTTAGACCACAGAAAATTAAAATGCGTTTTCTAGGCGTTAGAAGCGTTTAAAGGCCTTAAAATGCCTTTTTAGACCACAGAAAATTAAAATGCGTTTTCTAGGCGTTAGAAGCGTTTAAAGGCCTTAAAATGCCTTTTTAGACCACAGAAAATTAAAATGCGTTTTCTAGGCGTTAGAAGCGTTTAAAGGCCTTAAAATGCCTTTTTAGACCACAGAAAATTAAAATGCGTTTTCTAGGCGTTAGAAGCGTTTAAAGGCCTTAAAATGCCTTTTTAGACCACATAAAATTAAAATGCGTTTTCTAGGCGTTAGAAGCGTTTAAAGGCCTTAAAATGCCTTTTTAGACCACAGAAAATTAAAATGCGTTTTCTAGGCGTTAGAAGCGTTTAAAGGCCTTAAAATGCCTTTTTAGACCACAGAAAATTAAAATGCGTTTTCTAGGCGTTAGAAGCGTTTAAATGCCTTAAAATGCCTTTTTAGACCACAGAAAATTAAAATGCGTTTTCTAGGCGTTAGAAGCGTTTAAAGGCCTTAAAATGCCTTTTTAGACCACAGAAAATTAAAATGCGTTTTCTAGGCGTTAGAAGCGTTTAAATGCTTTAAAATGTTTTTTAGACCACAGAAAATTAAAATGCGTTTTCTAGGCGTTAGAAGCGTTTAAAGGCCTTAAAATGCCTTTTTAGACCACAGAAAATTAAAATGCGTTTTCTAGGCGTTAGAAGCGTTTAAAGGCCTTAAAATGCCTTTTTAGACCACATAAAATTAAAATGCGTTTTCTAGGCGTTAGAAGCGTTTAAAGGCCTTAAAATGCCTTTTTAGACCACAGAAAATTAAAATGCGTTTTCTAGGCGTTAGAAGCGTTTAAAGGCCTTAAAATGCCTTTTTAGACCACAGAAAATTAAAATGCGTTTTCTAGGCGTTAGAAGCGTTTAAAGGCCTTAAAATGCCTTTTTAGACCACAGAAAATTAAAATGCGTTTTCTAGGCGTTAGAAGCGTTTAAAGGCCTTAAAATGCCTTTTTAGACCACATAAAATTAAAATGCGTTTTCTAGGCGTTAGAAGCGTTTAAAGGCCTTAAAATGCCTTTTTAGACCACAGAAAATTAAAATGCGTTTTCTAGGCGTTAGAAGCGTTTAAAGGCCTTAAAATGCCTTTTTAGACCACATAAAATTAAAATGCGTTTTCTAGAAGCGTTTAAAGGCCTTAAAATGCCTTTTTAGACCACAGAAAATTAAAATGCGTTTTCTAGGCGTTTAGAAGCGTTTAAATGCCTTTTTAGACCACAGAAAATTAAAATGCGTTTTCTAGGCGTTAGAAGCGTTTAAAGGCCTTAAAATGCCTTTTTAGACCACATAAAATTAAAATGCGTTTTCTAGGCGTTAGAAGCGTTTAAAGGCCTTAAAATGCCTTTTTAGACCACATAAAATTAAAATGCGTTTTCTAGGCGTTAGAAGCGTTTAAAGGCCTTAAAATGCCTTTTTAGACCACAGAAAATTAAAATGCGTTTTCTAGGCGTTAGAAGCGTTTAAAGGCCTTAAAATGCCTTTTTAGACCACATAAAATTAAAATGCGTTTTCTATGAGTTAGAAGCGTTTAAAGGCCTTAAAATGCCTTTTTAGACCACATAAAATTAAAATGCGTTTTCTAGGCGTTAGAAGCGTTTAAAGGCCTTAAAATGCCTTTTTAGACCACATAAAATTAAAATGCGTTTTCTAGGCGTTAAAAGCGTTTTTCTAGGCGTTAAAGGCCTTAAAATGCCTTTTTAGACCACAGAAAATTAAAATGCGTTTTCTAGGCGTTAGAAGCGTTTAAAGGCCTTAAAATGCCTTTTTAGACCACATAAAATTAAAATGCGTTTTCTAGGCGTTAGAAGCGTTTAAAGGCCTTAAAATGCCTTTTTAGACCACAGAAAATTAAAATGCGTTTTCTAGGCGTTAGAAGCGTTTAAAGGCCTTAAAATGCCTTTTTAGACCACATAAAATTAAAATGCGTTTTCTAGGCGTTAGAAGCGTTTAAAGGCCTTAAAATGCCTTTTTAGACCACATAAAATTAAAATGCGTTTTCTAGGCGTTAGAAGCGTTTAAAGGCCTTAAAATGCCTTTTTAGACCACATAAAATTAAAATGCGTTTTCTAGGCGTTAGAAGCGTTTAAAGGCCTTAAAATGCCTTTTTAGACCACATAAAATTAAAATGCGTTTTCTAGGCGTTAGAAGCGTTTAAAGGCCTTAAAATGCCTTTTTAGACCACATAAAATTAAAATGCGTTTTCTAGGCGTTAGAAGCGTTTAAAGGCCTTAAAATGCCTTTTTAGACCACATAAAATTAAAATGCGTTTTCTAGGCGTTAGAAGCGTTTAAAGGCCTTAAAATGCCTTTTTAGACCACATAAAATTAAAATGCGTTTTCTAGGCGTTAGAAGCGTTTAAAGGCCTTAAAATGCCTTTTTAGACCACAGAAAATTAAAATGCGTTTTCTAGGCGTTAGAAGCGTTTAAAGGCCTTAAAATGCCTTTTTAGACCACAGAAAATTAAAATGCGTTTTCTAGGCGTTAGAAGCGTTTAAAGGCCTTAAAATGCCTTTTTAGACCACAGAAAATTAAAATGCCTTTTCTATGCGTTTGTATCGTTTAAAGGCCTTAAAATGCCTTTTTAGACCACAGAAAATTAAAATGCGTTTTCTAGGCGTTAGAAGCGTTTAAAGGCCTTAAAATGCCTTTTTAGACCACAGAAAATTAAAATGCGTTTTCTAGGCGTTAGAAGCGTTTAAAGGCCTTAAAATGCCTTTTTAGACCACATAAAATTAAAATGCGTTTTCTAGGCGTTAGAAGCGTTTAAAGGCCTTAAAATGCCTTTTTAGACCACAGAGAAAATTAAAATGCGTTTTCTAGGCGTTACAACCATTTAAAGGCCTTAAAATGCCTTTTTAGACCACATAAAATTCAAATGCGTTTTCTAGGCGTTAGAAGCGTTTAAAGGCCTTAAAATGCCTTTTTAGACCACATAAAATTAAAATGCGTTTTCTAGGCGTTAGAAGCGTTTAAAGGCCTTAAAATGCCTTTTTAGACCACAGAAAATTAAAATGCGTTTTCTAGGCGTTAGAAGCGTTTAAAGGCCTTAAAATGCCTTTTTAGACCACATAAAATTAAAATGCGTTTTCTAGGCGTTAGAAGCGTTTAAAGGCCTTAAAATGCCTTTTTAGACCACAGAAAATTAAAATGCGTTTTCTAGGCGTTAGAAGCGTTTAAAGGCCTTAAAATAACTTTTTAGACCACATAAAATTAAAATGCGTTTTCTAGGCGTTAGAAGCGTTTAAAGGCCTTAAAATGCCTTTTTAGACCACATAAAATTAAAATGCGTTTTCTAGGCGTTAGAAGCGTTAAAATGCCTTTTTAGACCACAGAAAATTAAAATGCGTTTTCTAGGCGTTAGAAGCGTTTAAAGGCCTTAAAATGCCTTTTTAGACCACAGAAAATTAAAATGCGTTTTCTAGGCGTTAGAAGCGTTTAAAGGCCTTAAAATGCCTTTTTAGACCACATAAAATTAAAATGCGTTTTCTAGGCGTTAGAAGCGTTTAAAGGCCTTAAAATGCCTTTTTAGACCACAGAAAATTAAAATGCGTTTTCTAGGCGTTAGAAGCGTTTAAAGGCCTTAAAATGCCTTTTTAGACCACATAAAATTAAAATGCGTTTTCTAGGCGTTAGAAGCGTTTAAAGGCCTTAAAATGCCTTTTTAGACCACAGAAAATTAAAATGCGTTTTCTAGGCGTTAGAAGCGTTTAAAGGCCTTAAAATGCCTTTTTAGACCACATAAAATTAAAATGCGTTTTCTAGGCGTTAGAAGCGTTTAAAGGCCTTAAAATGCCTTTTTAGACCACAGAAAATTAAAATGCGTTTTCTAGGCGTTAGAAGCGTTTAAAGGCCTTAAAATGCCTTTTTAGACCACATAAAATTAAAATGCGTTTTCTAGGCGTTAGAAGCGTTTAAAGGCCTTAAAATGCCTTTTTAGACCACAGAAAATTAAAATGCGTTTTCTAGGCGTTAGAAGCGTTTAAAGGCCTTAAAATGCCTTTTTAGACCACAGAAAATTAAAATGCGTTTTCTAGGCGTTAGAAGCGTTTAAAGGCCTTAAAATGCCTTTTTAGACCACATAAAATTAAAATGCGTTTTCTAGGCGTTAGAAGCGTTTAAAGGCCTTAAAATGCCTTTTTAGACCACAGAAAAGTTAAATGCGTTTTCTAGGCGTTAGAAGCGTTTAAAGGCCTTAAAATGCCTTTTTAGACCACAGAAAATTAAAATGCGTTTTCTAGGCGTTAGAAGCGTTTAAAGGCCTTAAAATGCCTTTTTAGACCACATAAAATTAAAATGCGTTTTCTAGGCGTTAGAAGCGTTTAAAGGCCTTAAAATGCCTTTTTAGACCACATAAAATTAAAATGCGTTTTCTAGGCGTTAGAAGCGTTTAAAGGCCTTAAAATGCCTTTTTAGACCACATAAAATTAAAATGCGTTTTCTAGGCGTTAGAAGCGTTTAAAGGCCTTAAAATGCCTTTTTAGACCACATAAAATTAAAATGCGTTTTCTAGGCGTTAGAAGCGTTTAAAGGCCTTAAAATGCCTTTTTAGACCACATAAAATTAAAATGCGTTTTCTAGGCGTTAGAAGCGTTTAAAGGCCTTAAAATGCCTTTTTAGACCACATAAAATTAAAATGCGTTTTCTAGGCGTTAGAAGCGTTTAAAGGCCTTAAAATGCCTTTTTAGACCACAGAAAATTAAAATGCGTTTTCTAGGCGTTAGAAGCGTTTAAAGGCCTTAAAATGCCTTTTTAGACCACATAAAATTAAAATGCGTTTTCTAGGCGTTAGAAGCGTTTAAAGGCCTTAAAATGCCTTTTTAGACCACAGAAAATTAAAATGCGTTTTCTGGGCGTTAGAAGCGTTTAAAGGCCTTAAAATGCCTTTTTAGACCACAGAAAATTAAAATGCGTTTTCTAGGCGTTAGGCCTTAAAATGCCTTTTTAGACCACATAAAATTAAAATGCGTTTTTTAGGCGTTAGAAGCGTTTAAAGGCCTTAAAATGCCTTTTTAGACCACAGAAAATTAAAATGCGTTTTTTAGGCGTTAGAAGCGTTTAAAGGCCTTAAAATGCCTTTTTAGACCACATAAAATTCAAATGCGTTTTCTAGGCGTTAGGAGCGTTTAAAGGCCTTTAGACCACAGAAAATCAAAATGCGTTTTCTAGGCGTTAGAAGCGTTTAAAGGCCTTAAAATGCCTTTTTAGACCACATAAAATTAAAATGCGTTTTCTAGGCGTTAGAAGCATTTAAAGGCCTTAAAATGCCTTTTTTAGACCACAGAAAATTAAAATGCGTTTTCTAGGCGTTAGAAGCGTTTAAAGGCCTTAAAATGCCTTTTTAGACCACATAAAATTAAAATGCGTTTTCTAGGCGTTAGAAGCGTTTAAAGGCCTTAAAATGCCTTTTTAGACCACAGAAAATTAAAATGCGTTTTCTAGGCGTTAGAAGCGTTTAAAGGCCTTAAAATGCCTTTTTAGACCACATAAAATTAAAATGCGTTTTCTAGGCGTTAGAAGCGTTTAAATGCCTTAAAATGCCTTTTTAGACCACATAAAATTAAAATGCGTTTTCTAGGCGTTAGAAGCGTTTAAAGGCCTTAAAATGCCTTTTTAGACCACAGAAAATTAAAATGCGTTTTCTAGGCGTTAGAATCGTTTAAAGGCCTTAAAATGCCTTTTTAGACCACAGAAAATTAAAATGCGTTTTCTAGGCGTTAGAAGCGTTTAAAGGCCTTAAAATGCCTTTTTAGACCACATAAAATTAAAATGCGTTTTTTAGGCGTTAGAAGCGTTTAAAGGCCTTAAAATGCCTTTTTAGACCACAGAAAATTAAAATGCGTTTTCTAGGCGTTACAACCATTTAAAGGCCTTAAAATGCCTTTTTAGACCACAGAAAATTAAAATGCGTTTTCTAGGCGTTAGAAGCGTTTAAAGGCCTTAAAATGCCTTTTTAGACCACAGAAAATTAAAATGCGTTTTCTAGGCGTTAGAAGCGTTTAAAGGCCTTAAAATGCCTTTTTAGACCACATAAAATTAAAATGCGTTTTCTAGGCGTTAGAAGCGTTTAAAGGCCTTAAAATGCCTTTTTAGACCACAGAAAATTAAAATGCGTTTTCTAGGCGTTAGAAGCGTTTAAAGGCCTTAAAATGCCTTTTTAGACCACATAAAATTAAAATGCGTTTTCTAGGCGTTAGAAGCGTTTAAAGGCCTTAAAATGCCTTTTTAGACCACATAAAATTAAAATGCGTTTTCTAGGCGTTAGAAGCGTTTAAAGGCCTTAAAATGTACTTTTTAGACCACATAAAATTAAAATGCGTTTTCTAGGCGTTAGAAGCGTTTAAAGGCCTTAAAATGCCTTTTTAGACCACATAAAATTAAAATGCGTTTTCTAGGCGTTAGAAGCGTTTAAAGGCCTTAAAATGCCTTTTTAGACCACAGAAAATTAAAATGCGTTTTCTAGGCGTTAGAAGCGTTTAAATGCCTTAAAATGCCTTTTTAGACCACAGAAAATTAAAATGCGTTTTCTAGGCCTTTTTAGACGACAGAAAATTAAAATGCGTTTTCTAGGCGTTAGAAGCGTTAAAATGCATTTTTAGACCACAGAAAATTAAAATGCGTTTTCTAGGCGTTAGAAGCGTTTAAAGGCCCTAAAATGCCTTTTTAGACCACATAAAATTAAAATGCGTTTTCTAGGCGTTAGAAGCGTTTAAAGGCCTTAAAATGCCTTTTTAGACCACATAAAATTAAAATGCGTTTTCTAGGCGTTAGAAGCGTTTAAAGGCCTTAAAATGCCTTTTTAGACCACAGAAAATTAAAATGCGTTTTCTAGGCGTTAGAAGCGTTTAAAGGCCTTAAAATGCCTTTTTAGACCACAGAAAAATTAAAAATGCGTTTTTTAGGCGTTAGAAGCGTTTAA
Organism: Musca vetustissima; assembly: GCF_032173495.1. Classification (NCBI taxonomy): domain Eukaryota; kingdom Metazoa; phylum Arthropoda; class Insecta; order Diptera; family Muscidae; genus Musca; species Musca vetustissima. The sequence goes on along the minus strand of NW_026874227.1, from coordinate 654 downwards.
AGGCCTTAAAATGCCTTTTATACCACAGAAAATTAAAATGCGTTTTTTAGGCGTTAGAAGCGTTTAAAGGCCTTAAAATGCCTTTTTAGACCACATAAAATTCAAATGCGTTTTCTAGGCGTTAGAAGCGTTTAAAGGCCTTAAAATGCCTTTTTAGACCACAGAAAATTAAAATGCGTTTTCTAGGCGTTAGAAGCGTTTAAAGGCCTTAAAATGCCTTTTTAGACCACATAAAATTAAAATGCGTTTTCTAGGCGTTAGAAGCGTTTAAAGGCCTTAAAATGCCTTTTTAGACCACAGAAAATTAAAATGCGTTTTCTAGGCGTTACAACCATTTAAAGGCCTTAAAATGCCTTTTTAGACCACATAAAATTCAAATGCGTTTTCTAGGCGTTAGAAGCGTTTAGAGGCCTTAAAATGCCTTTTTAGACCACATAAAATTAAAATGCGTTTTCTAGGCGTTAGAAGCGTTTAAAGGCCTTAAAATGCCTTTTTAGACCACAGAAAATTAAAATGCGTTTTCTAGGCGTTACAACCATTTAAAGGCCTTAAAATGCCTTTTTAGACCACATAAAATTCAAATGCGTTTTCTAGGCGTTAGAAGCGTTTAGAGGCCTTAAAATGCCTTTTTAGACCACATAAAATTAAAATGCG